>NC_060182.1:76301098-76423598 GCF_021184085.1 Oncorhynchus gorbuscha | reverse complement strand
GTGTCCAATTTGATGCCAGATAGTTACCATGTAAACACTTACACCTGTACCAGTTCTGTAAACCAAAGTACTGTCCAATCAAATGAACCACTTTGAATAAAGTCGAACGTCAGGATCTCTCTGGGGCAGAAGTCATCTGCCACAACATGGACTGTAGGCTACTGTCACAGTCCCCAACAACCAGTTTTCAGGGGAAATGGAGCCTGTGAAGTGACTTCAATTTTTGGACATTAACAAGGCAAACACTCCATCTTAACTCCTCCATATATACTGGATTGGTTGAACAATGCAGAAGAGAACCTCCCCCAACATTTTTTTAACTAGGCAGGTCAGTTAAGAACAAATTCTTATTTTCAATGACGGCCTAGGAACAGTGGGTTGGCCTGGAGATAGAAGCTGTTTCTCAGTCTCTCGGTCCCATCTTTGATGCACCTGTACTGTCTCTGCCTTCTAGATGGTAACGGGGTGAACAGGCCGTGGCTCGGGAGGCTGAGGTCTTTGGGGATTTTCTTGGCCTTCCTGTGACACCTCAAAACCCATTGGAGGAGAAGATCAGAGGGGAGAGAACTCTGACTTTCTTATCCAATGGGTTTTGAGAAGGAGGCGAGGAGAGAGGACACGAGGAGTATGCAATTGAGATTCTCCCAAAGAAGGGTTGAAGTGGAGGGCACCAGGGTGACCAGTCCAATCAGCAGGGCCCATCCTCAGAAACAGTCCAATCAACCCACCTTTAAGACCAGTCCAATCAGCAGTGCCCACCTTTAGAAGACTTCACTTCCTCTGCCCTCATCAGAGCAGAACTGGGACTCACTCATACGGGTCAGGCTGATGTACGGTATACCACACACACACACACACACACACACACACACACACACACACACACACACACACACACACACACACACACACACACACACACACACACACACACACACACACACACACACACACACACACACACACACACACACACACACACACACACACACACACACACACACATTATGAGAAGCCCAGTTACACAACCCCAGACGCTCTCCCATCCTCTATAGAACTCACTACCCTGCATCTGGAAGCGAGTCAATGAAAAGTGGCTTCTTCCTGATAGCTGGAACCATTTTCCATCCAGTGGAAAAGCTTCTTCTGTCTGGGACTTGGCCGAACTCCAGAAACACTTTGGCTCTACAGCTGTCTTGCAGAGTTTAAAGCAGCATATGGTACCCAAGTACCATTGTTTCACCACTAAAGACCCGTCTTTTTCATCAAGGGAGAAAGGCCTTTTAACGTCAATTTGACTGGAAAAAAGACAAGTTCTTAAAATGAGGGCTGGAAGAAAGTAGTGATATGTTTTTTTTTGAGGGGGTGTATTCTCTTCCACAGGCCATCACTAATGCTGCCAGTGATGCCATTTTGATTCTCAGGCTGTGAGTTTGTGAAACAGCACCATCTGTGTGCTGTTCTCTAATTAGTGTAATAGCCACAAATATTAAGGCAACAGTTTCACTTGACAAGCTGTTAGACAGTATGTGTGAACACTGCTCTGCTCTCTCTCCACTCACCAGATACAAGTTAACAGGCTGGGAAATACAACTAAGCCTCTTCACACAACTGCACATGTCCATCTATTGTTTAGTCATAATCTTTCTAAATAGATCTCGCCATATTGCAAAAAAGTGCATGTTTTCCAGATTTGCATATAATTGTTGACGTTTAATTGTATGCTAGAATTCAAAATGATGACATTGAAATATTTACATTTGTACATCTCTATCATTTCTGTCTTATTTTACACGCAAGTGTCGTCGCTAAAGAAATACATCTGAACAAAACAAAAGCTTTTTGTTGAAAATTACTAAATCAATAACTGCAATTAAATCTCTCACCTACTGTGAAACACACCACACAATCTCTAGAACAAGAATGGAACTCTTCATCAAAGCCAAGACAAAAACATTTAATTTATATGACACACAATCTCCCAAATCATCCTCCAGATTGCCTTTCCTTTTTTTATACGACTTGAACCAAAGCCTGACGTTAACACATAGAAGTTCATTTGTTTCCCTCAGAACACATTATAATCAGTCTAAAAGGTTAAAGTTTCTGCTAATTTGCCAATTCTAGATTGCTGTCAGCGCGAGGGGGAAATGGTTTTGAAGGGGCTGACATAGTCAATTAAGCCTGTCAGATCAGATGGTGTATCTGAGCTGGCGGATCAGAGACTGCCGTACCCTATGATGTCAGAAAGACAGGCAAACAGCCACAGGGGCCCAGAACTCAACAGTCTCTCGCTCTCTTCACTCCCAAACTTGTGAACACCAGGCATTTTGTGGATCTGGAATGAGAGGAAAGGTAACAACAATATATCATCTTTGGAGCAGGAGCTGGATGGTCATTGGTCAAATAGATCTAGTGATGAGATGTTGGTCAATCGGCTATAGTCAGAGTAAAGAATTATGGTATACTGGAGCGGTGTGGTGCTGTGGCAGAGTGCATTATGGGGGCAGTATGGTTGGCCTCTCAAACATGCCTTTCTGTGATTATGTAAGCCTGAGAATGGTGTCTTACATTTTCCCTTTTATCAAGCTTTATCAAAGGGAAAATATGCTAAACATTTTGGAATGCTGGATCCACAGATTAACTGGGTAGTTTAAGTCAATAATTGATGGCAGGTGTAGAGCAATTTGGGTATGAGAAAATGGTTTACAAAATTGGCCCTACAAAAAAGGCGATCATACACAGAAACTGGTCATAGCTTCTATCCAAAACCAGATGCATCTGTCTCCTTTTTCCTGGTTACCTTTAGGAGTTCATGTTGAAGAATAGCCCAGGAAACATTTGCATCAATTGATTTTATCCTGCAAATGTCTCCATTCATGTTGTTACAAAGCCTTTTGGGATGGAAAGAATTACAACCATACAGTAAACTCTGTAAGCCAGTCAGAGACATGGAGGAATAGTTCATGGGGGTAGAGGGGCATAGCGAAGCTCTGACAACCACCAATCTAGTCGTGCTGGTGAGATGATGAGGCTGTGAAGCAAGATAAAGATTATTCCAATCCTTGCGGTAGAAACTCCCAAAAATGTGATCCGGCCAATTTCTCTCTCAATGGGAGGAAATGGCAACAGACAGATTAAACATCTTCTACTGTAATCTGTATGGAGCTTTGAAATGTATACGGACTGGGAGCCAAATACACACACACACAGACATACACACAGGCACGCACGCACACACGCACACACACACTTCATACACACACACACATACACCGAATGACAAGAGGTCTGCCTTGAGAATCAAGGTAAGGGAAGGCCAGAATTGATGCCATTTCCATCCATCAGGCATATGAGGCAGTTGGTTGTAACGAGCATTTGTGTTTCTGCTTGTGTGCGAAGGAGTGACGTGCAAGGGAGCACTGCTGGGTCCTATCACTCACTCAACCTGGACAACAGAGAGTTGGAGAAAGGTCAGAAGGGGGGGGGTTAAAGAGAGAGAAAGGCTAAAAGAGAAAGAGAGTCAAAGAGAGTTAGAGATAGTGAAAGTGAGAGATAAGCGAGAGAGTCAGAGCGAGAGAGAGTGAGAGTGAGAGTGAGAGAGTGAAAGTCTAGCCCCTGAGCAAAACATTAGAGCTCTTCCCTCCATCAGAGGTCATTACTGGAGGCTGTCAGGAGCCAGTCTAATGGTGTCTCACCTGACAGCCTCCCAGCCCGCTGCCCTGCACCAAACAGCCAGTAGAGGAACGAGGGATGAGGAGGGATGGAGTGAGGTGGAAGGAAGGAGGATGGGAGCGAGGAAAACGAGGAGCCAGTAAAAAATGCAATCGATAGCAAACTCATCTTAATATTTTTCAATGAAGTAACAAAGCACCCAATTTATTAGCAAATCACTGGTTTAAGGGAGAGCTGAATTCAATAAAAGAAGGCTCCCGTCCGTTTTCCTTCCAACACGACCCCTCTCTGTTCGCGGTGCAAATGTAGCTCTTTTAGGACAGGCCTTGGCATCTCATGTCTGACAACAAGTGGGATTATGCTCCCAAAAATTGCAATTATGGTGAAGAGGTCATTGGTATCTGACTTATTGGAAGAGGAGTGATATGTTTATTCCATCCAACGCTGCTGGTTTCATCAATCTCTCCAAAATCCTCCAATAAGCAAAAACTATGTCGGAGGAGAGGAGAGGTTCTGTTGGGATTAGAGTCGAATTGGATTGCCGCTGTACTGCCCCTCCTTCTGTAGCTGTATGAATAATGTCCAAGGTCCCCTTGAAGACACCATTAGGAAGTAGGGGGTATCAATCGTCCCCTATACTTTCAAACTGTAACCACTGGTGTTGTTCTTTACCCCCCCCCCTCTCTCAATGTGCTATGACAGATGGAGAGGGTCTTTGCAGGTGTGTTGAATATTGCTTTATAATCCTGTGCTCATGTTTTAGTTGCCAACAACCCGTTTTTCCCCTCACACAAAACCTAGTAGAAGGCAGAAGGACAATTAATAAAATGTACAATTGTGAATGGTGTTATTGGAAATATTTTGCAAGCATTAATGACTGTCTCTGTCATAAGAAACCATCCATTCTAGTCCTGGTACAAAATCGGAGCTGGCAGAAGGAGCGCTGAGTCTGTTCTTAACTGACTCCTTTATAATGAGAGAGAGAGAGAGAGAGAGAGAGAGAGAGAGAGAGAGAGAGAGAGAGAGAGAGAGAGACTGAGACTGAGACTGTGTCTTTGAGTTGACATTCCCCTCTCTGTCTCTGTGTCCCTGGGCAGTGATGATCCCATGCTGGGGCTCCGGGCCCAACCAGAAGGGCCAGAGGTGCTTTACCAGAGTAACTTATGGCTGCTGTGAGGACACATTATTACACACACAGACGGACAAAGTGGTATTCACACAGAGGCACACACACATGGGTCAGGGACAAGAGAAGAAAAGAGACAGCAACTGTAGCTCGCTCAGGGTCTGGAGTCATGGTGAAGAACAACCACAATTGGCTGAGGGTGTAAGGTTGTCACAGCAACACCTTACATACCACAAACAAAGAATGTTGTGCTATCTCCAGACATTCAACCCTACAGATATCCAAGTAATACTTCAAATAATACCAATCCTCTCTATATACCCATACACTCCCACCAATGCCCCCTCACCCCAGTCTGTGTTGCGACCACTGAGAAGCTTGGTGTGTGACTGTGCTCTCCCTGCCGGATCTGAGGATTTACTAGGTTACTCTGGGCTTGGTGCTTTGGCTCCTGTTGCCTGCCTGGGTCCTGGGTACAGCCAGCTGTAAATGAGATGCAGGCAGCAGTTAGAGAGAGAGAGAGAGAGAGAGAGACTATGTCTACCTCTCTCTCGCTCTCTCTCTATGTCTATCTCTCTCTCTCTCCACCTACATCTACCTCCCTCTCTCTACCTCCCACTCTCTAACGCTCTCTCTCTCTCTCGGTCTCTCTATCTGTCTCTCTACCTCTCTCTACCGCTCTCTCTCGACCTGGGCTTGGATTTATATTACTGCAGGCATATACCTCAGAGAGAGAGAGAGAAGGACAGAGAGAATGAAAAAGAGAGATAGAGATAGATAGAGTGTTGGTGGTGAGAGAGGCCTGCCCTCTGCGGGTCTACTCCATCCACATGTATTTTTATTTCAACACCCCTGTAGCGTGTCACAGTCAGCTCCCACCACAGAGAAATGTGTTCATGTTATACTACCCTGGAAGCCTGGTTAGGCACACCTTAGGAATCTTTTAAGATACATTTTTCTTAAAAATGCATATTGGTACCCATCATATTATAACGTATTTCATCTGTTTATGGTTTTGAGCTTGGTATTACCAAAACAGAAAACAATCCAACTAGATCTTTGTCACGCTTCAAACACATTCAGCCTGCTCATTGGTCCTTGGCTTCCAGCTAAAGCCGTCCAGCAGTGATCAGAGTCAGGGGACTGAGAGGAGGCCCCCTGTCTGTCTCCAAGACACTTCCCCTGGGCTAGCCCATCCAGACCTCCCCCTGGGTCCCTCAGGTTTTTCAGACCTCCACGACCCATCCAGAACAGAGGCCACTCCCCAATAAGTCAGCCATTTTAACACAGTTTATCTCCCATCTTAAACTGCCTCTGGCCAACTTAAACTGATTAGCCTTAACCTACCAGCCCTACCTGACTCTTTTGGCCCTGCATCAATACCACTTATCAATCAATATCAATATTGATCAAGGCCTCCCATGTCAGACCAAGGGCAAGCATTGATATTGGTTTGAACCATATTAGCCGGGACAAAAGGTTGCCAAATCAGTTTCGACGCAACGCATCAGAGGAATATGACAGCATGTCTCACAGCGCAGTTCCAGTAAGGATTCGATTTGATCAGTGTTAACTACTGATTTGATATACCAATACTATGACCTAAATCGGTCAGTAATCAAGTCACATGGTATGTTAATTTAGTAATGCCTGCCCTTTAAATGCAGAAGGTTGTATGAATCGATCTCTCAGTGAACCTAGCATCAGATCAAATACAGTTACTGAGCATGCCTAAGTGTCTTATGGGTAGGTAAAACTGACCCACTGTCACGACTGAGGGAGTCTGGGTCTCCAGAGAACCGCGGTGATGGTGCTGGTGCTGTGGTTTGTGTACCTTCACCCTAGAGAGCTGTTACATCACACAGAGACACACACACACACACACACACACTCTTCATTAGCTAGGGCATGAGGAAAGCGTTCTTTCTCCCCCGATCAAATATTGATGCCCTGCGCGAGACCAAACCAAATGAGTGAATAAGTCATGAAACGCTGAGCAGCAACACACAACAAAGAGCGTGTGGACTGTGGAGAGGAGATTTTTACACTGTTGAATGTTTCTCACTTATCACCACAGAGCTTCAAATGAGCAGGAAGAGAAGGGAGGACTAACATACCAACTGGAATGGTGGGCTTCATTAAAGGAAAATGTTTGAAAAGTGGGAACTAGAAATAGATGTGGTTTTGGAATTTTAAACGACCTAGAAGTTTTGACAACCATTTACATGAAATTCACAATACCACACATTCAGCCTTTGAAATGATCTGAAATACATAATTGAATGCTTACGGTATGGTTATTTCTCCTAAAATAGATGGCCTATGGATATCCCCTTCTCCTGGCTAGCATTACGTACAAATTGGCATCGGGCATTGAATAAATTACTCCTAGCAGAGCCCTGTCTTTAAAAACTGAACAACGGCCATTGAAAAGATTGAGCTCTATTCTGTGATATGCGTTCTAGCAGACGAGGAAATAGCCACTTCCCTTTGAAGCTCCCTGAGGGTCTCATTTAGCGGACATCACTTTTTTGGGTCAGCGAGTAAATGCAAATAATATGTCCTACCAAAGCCTTTCCATTTATCTGGGTGGGTATTCTGTGTCAGCCTCAGCGTGCCTAATTCTCCCAGGAACTCCCCTCTGCTGAGGAAGACAAGGCTGACTGGCAAACGAACACATTATCTCTGCAGTGATCCCATTCCAGCCTCCTATTACAGGGTCTGTCGCCAAGCACAGCGCCATGCGGCACAATGGCAGCTTAGGGACACACACACACACACACACACACACACACACACACACACACACACACACACACACACACACACACACACACACACACACACACACACACACACACACACACACACACACACACACACACACACACACACACACACACACACACACACACACACACACACACAATGATCTGCTACTCTCATAAAAAAAATATGTTGTATTTACATGTCATACAGCACACTTCGTGTTATTTGTCAAGCTGCCACATATATCAAATGCATGTCTACTGACATCAAACCCATTCCAGCAGTGTTTCTGAAGTACTTTCTAAGGTAGAGAAGTTGAAAAGAAGGATTCAGACACACCACGTTTTCCCAGTAGATGGATAAGTGTGCTTGCTAACTTTTCTCCGTCCAAATGGTATTTTTTATCCATTAAGCCTTTTCACCCTGAAGAATTCATAGGGCCGTCAAATGAAAGAAAGGGTCAAATGTTCCCGTTTACGGGGAGTGCCTGTAGAACAAAGGGGAGCGTGAGGAGCCATTTTGGGGCTGTCAGAGAGGTTTTGTGCCGTTAAAAGGCTGCTGTGATATGCTCTGACATGGGAGGCCTTCCACAGAGCTTTTAAGAGCCATGTGTCGTGGGCACTCTTGCCATCACGACACGGACAAAAGCACACCTGTCACTGACTGCTGAACGTTGCTGAACGTTGCTGCACTTAAGATTTTTCTTCTTTTTTGGGGGGGGGTTAGACTGATGTCTTGCGTGAGGTGAGCTGGTGATAGTGTTGTTGCACACTTCAGCCTCCTTGTAGCTCAAAATAAAACTCCTTATTGTGATGACAAAATGGCATTTCTGAGAGTTTGTTCAATTGTCTTCCATGGCATGGGTGAGCTCAAACTTCAGGTTGAAATCATTCGTTCAAGGTAAAAGGATGAAGTTTATTGAAAACATGGGTTACAACTTCATGTAACTTCAGTGTCTCGTGATGACACACACCTCTTCGCGATTTTAGCAAGTAAATCTGTGTGGGGCAAACTAAAACTAAAAATAAATGATGCATGCCAGCAAAGCCACAACTCAACACTAAACAATACATTAATTGCACTATAACAGTGACAAACGGTGTCCACATACTATTAGGGCCTACATAAATCTGTGTCAACAGCAGAGTCCCAACAGAAGTCCCAACACCTTGCTACACCGGGTTATCAGCATAGCCTTGTCTGGCAGTGAAACAGTTCATTCAGCCTTAATTACTGCCTTTAAAAAACTTAGCTGATATGGTTGACTTGCTTAAACAAATTTGTTTTCTACTAACTATTTGTTTTCTACTAACAATTGATATGTACAAACTATGTCATAAGGGAACGAAGAACGAATAACAGGCAATCCGTAATTCGACAAGACATGAATGAGCATCACAGTGCAAGAGACGTTCTGGAGGGGGCTTTACTTGGCTCATCGCTCTCTAGAGACTCCTTGTGGCAGGCTGGCTGCCTGCAGGCTGACCTTGGTCTTCAGCTGAATGGCATTTCCTCCGAGACATTACATTTCTCTAAAACAGGCTATAGGTTACATGTGTACCACCAGAACAGTAGGCAAAATTAAGAGTGGAAAAGGGACCAAATTATTAAGGTGAGGCAAATGGGCTTCTAACATCTTACTACACAACATACACTTAGTATTAATTTCTTAGCTACAGTATACATATCTCCCTGGCATATTACATAATTTATGCAGCAGCATGCAATACATTTTTGACTCACCTTGTTGTGCTGTGCTCACTTGAACAGCAAGGTGGCACGGCTGTCCTTCGTGGGCAAATTTTGTCATCAGATTTTTGTCATCAAAGTCTGGTATTCTCTGGGTGTTTGGTGGTTTCAAGACAACTGGGAACTCTGAAAAAAAACAAGGTTGAATCATGATGACATCAGTGATTGTCAGATCGGAGCTCTAGAAAGAGGCCCAAGTTCAAAACGCTTGTTTTTTTTCCCAGTTTCCAGTTGTCTTGAACTCACGGAAGGCAGATTTCCCAGTTCTGAGTTTCCAGTTGTTTTGAACACGGCAGAAGTCATGCTGGATTGACAGCATGGCCAATGTTAAATATTTATCCTTTTAAGTGTGGAAAAGAGACCCTTAAACCCAGACTTTGGACCACACACCCTCTCCACTGAATAACAGGCTAGTGATTGCTTTGCAATGCTTGCAGTTAGCCATTGATTTCTTATAAACCACTCATTGTTGAATTTGCAATTTCCAACTTGTTGTATAATGTTTGTGTCCAAAGTCCCATCCCTCTCTCCTTTACAACCAGTCCCAGCACTCTCTCCTTCACACCCAGTCCCAGCCCTCACTCCTTTACACCCAGTCCCAGCTCTCTCTCCTTTACACCCAGTTCCAGCTATCTCTCCTTTACACCCAGTTCCAGCTATCTCTCCTTTACACCCAGTCCCAGCTCTCTCTCCTTTACACCCAGTCCCAGCTCTCTCTCCTTTACACCCAGTCCCAGCCCTCTCTCCTTTACACCCAATCCCAGCCCTCTCTGCTTTACACCCAGTCCCAGCTCTCTCGCTTTTACACCCAGTCCCAACTCTCCTTTACACCCAGTCCCAACTATCGCTCCTTTACACCCAGTCCCAACTATCACTCCTTTACACCCAGTCCCAGCTCTCTCTCCTTTACACCCAGTCCCAGCTCTCTCTCTTTTACACCCAGTCCCAACTATCGCTCCTTTACACCCAGTCCCAGCTCTCTCTCCTTTACACCTAGTCCCAGTTCTCTCTCCTTTACACCCCCAGTCCCCCTCTCCTTCCCAGTCCCAGCTCTCTCCTTTACACCCAGTCCCAGCTCTCTCTCCTTTACACCCAGTCCCATCTCTCTATCCTTTACACCCAGTCCCAGCCCTCTCTCCTTCACACCCAGTCCCAGCCCTCTCTCCTTTACACCCAGTCCCAGCCCTCTCTCCTTTACACCCAGTCCCAGGTCTCTCCCCTTTACACCCAGTCCCAGCTCACTCTCCTTTACACCCAGTCCCAGCCCTCTCTCCTTCACACCCAGTCCCAGCCCTCTCTCCTTCACACCCAGTCCCAGCCCTCTCTCCTTTACACGCAGTCCCAGCTCTCTCTCCTTTACACCCAATCCCAGCCCTCTCTCCTTTACACCCAGTCCCAGCTCTCTCTCCTTTACACCCAGTCCCAGCTCTCTCTCCTTTACACTCAGTCCCAGCTCTCTCTCATTTACACCCAGTCCCAGCCCTCTCTCCTTTACACCCAGTCCCAGCCCTCTCTCCTTTACACCCAACCCCAGCCCTCTCTGCTTTACACCCAATCCCAGCCCTCTCTGCTTTACACCCAGTACCAGCTCTCTCGCTTTTACAACTAGTCCCAACTATCACTCCTTTACACCCAGTCCCAACTATCGCTCCTTTACACCCAGTCCCAGCTCTCTCTCCTTTACACCCAGTCCCAGCCCTCTCTCCTTTACACCCAGTCCCAGGTCTCTCCCCTTTACACCCAGTCCCAGCTCACTCTCCTTTACACCCAATCCCAGCCCTCTCTCCTTTACACCCAGTCCCAGCTATCTCTCCTTTACACTCAGTCCCAGCTCTCTCTCCTTTACACTCAGTCCCAGCTCTCTCTCATTTACACCCAGTACCAGCTCTCTCGCTTTTACACCCAGTCCCAGCCCTCTCTCCTTTACACCCAGTCCCAGCTCTCTCTCCTTTATACCCAGTCCCAGCTCTCTCTCATTTACACCCAGTCCCAGCTCTCTCTCCTTTACACTCAGTCCCAGCTCTCTCTCATTTACACCCAGTCCCAGCCCTCTCTCATTTACACCCAGTCCCAGCCCTCTCTCCTTTACACCCAGTCCCAGCCCTCTCTCCTTTACACCCAGTTCCAGCTCTCTCTCCTTTACACCTAGTTCCAGCTCTCTCTCATTTACACCCAATCCCAGCAATCTCTACTTTACACCCATTCCCAGCTCTCTCTCTTTTACACCCAGTCCCAACTATCGCTCCTTTACACCCAGTCTCAGTTCTCTCCTTTACACCCAGTCCCAGCTCTCTCCGTTACACCCAGTCCCAGCTCTCTCTCCTTCACACCCAGTCCCAGCTCTCTTTCTGTTACACCCAGTCCCCGCTTTCTAACATTTACACCCAGTCACAGCTCTATCTCCTTTGCACCCAGTCCCAGCCCTCTCTCCTTTACACCCAGTTCCAGCTCTCTCTCCTTTACACCCAGTTCCAGCTCTCTCTCATTTACACCCAATCCCAGCCCTCTCTGCTTTACACCCAGTCCCAGCTCTCTCTCTTTTACACACAGTCCCAACTATCGCTCCTTTACACCCAGTCCCAGCTCTCTCCTTTACACCCAGTCCCAGCTCTCTCTCCTTTACACCATGTCCGAGCTCTCTCTGCTTCACACCCAGTCACAGCTATCTCTGCTTTACACCCAGTCCCAGCTTCCTCTGCTTTACATCCAGTCCCAGCTCTCTCTCCTTTACACCCAGTCCCAGCTCTCTCTCCTTTACACCCAGTCCCACCTCTCTCTCCTTTACACCTAGTCCCAGCTCTTTGCTTCACACCCAGTCCCAGCTCTCTCTCCTTTACACCCAGTTCCAGCTCTCTCTCCTTTACACCCAGTTCCAGCTCTCTCTCATTTACACCCAATCCCAGCCCTCTCTGCTTTACACCCAGTCCCAGCTCTCTCTCTTTTACACCCAGTCCCAGCTTCCTCTGCTTTACATCCAGTCCCAGCTCTCTCTCCTTTACACCAAGTTACAGCTCTCTCTCCTTTACACCCAGTTCCAGCTCTCTCTCCTTTACACCCAGTCCCAGCCCTCTCTCCTTCACACCCAGTCCCAGCCCTCTCTCCTTTACACCTAGTTCCACCCCTCTCTCCTTTACACCCAGTCCTAGCCCCCTCTCCTTCACACCAAGTTCCAGCTCTCTCTCCTTTACACCCAGTTCCACCTCTCTCTCATTTACACTCAGTCCCAGCTCTCTCCTTTACACCCAGTCCCAGCTCTCTCTCCTTTACACCCAGTCCCGGCTCTCTCTCCTTTACACCCAGTCCCAGCCCTCTCTCCTTTACACCCAGTCCCAGCTCTCTCTCCTTTACATCCAGTCCCAGCCCTCTCTCCTTTACACCCAGTCCCAGCCCTCTCTCCTTCACACCCAGTCCCAGCTCTCTCTCCTTTACATCCAGTCCCAGCCCTCTCTCCTTTACACCCAGTCCCAGCTATCGCTCCTTCACACCCAGTCCCAGCTATCGCTCCTTTACACCCAGTCCCAGCTCTCTCTCCTTAACACCCAGTCCCAGCCCTCTCTCCTTCACACCCAGTCCCAGCCCTCTCTCCTTCACACCCAGTCCCAGCTCTCGCTCCTTTACACCCAGTCCCAGCTCTCTCTCCTTTACACTCAGTCCCAGCTCTCTCTCATTTACACCCAGTACCAGCTCTCTCGCTTTTACACCCAGTCCCAGCCCTCTCTCCTTTACACCCAGTCCCAGCTCTCTCTCCTTTATACCCAGTCCCAGCTCTCTCTAATTTACACCCAGTCCCAGCTCTCTCTCCTTTACACTCAGTCCCAGCTCTCTCTCATTTACACCCAGTCCCAGCCCTCTCTCCTTTACACCCAGTCCCAGCCCTCTCTCCTTTACACCCAGTCCCAGCCCTCTCTCCTTTACACCCAGTTCCAGCTCTCTCTCCTTTACACCTAGTTCCAGCTCTCTCTCATTTACACCCAATCCCAGCAATCTCTACTTTACACCCATTCCCAGCTCTCTCTCTTTTACACCCAGTCCCAACTATCGCTCCTTTACACCCAGTCTCAGTTCTCTCCTTTACACCCAGTCCCAGCTCTCTCCTTTACACCCAGTCCCAGCTCTCTCTCCTTCACACCCAGTCCCAGCTCTCTTTCTGTTACACCCAGTCCCCGCTTTCTAACATTTACACCCAGTCACAGCTCTATCTCCTTTGCACCCAGTCCCAGCCCTCTCTCCTTTACACCCAGTTCCAGCTCTCTCTCCTTTACACCCAGTTCCAGCTCTCTCTCATTTACACCCAATCCCAGCCCTCTCTGCTTTACACCCAGTCCCAGCTCTCTCTCTTTTACACACAGTCCCAACTATCGCTCCTTTACACCCAGTCCCAGCTCTCTCTCCTTTACACCCAGTCCCACCTCTCTCTCCTTTACACCTAGTCCCAGCTCTTTGCTTCACACCCAGTCCCAGCTCTCTCTCCTTTACACCCAGTTCCAGCTCTCTCTCCTTTACACCCACTTCCAGCTCTCTCTCATTTACACCCAATCCCAGCCCTCTCTGCTTTACACCCAGTCCCAGCTCTCTCTCTTTTACACCCAGTCCCAGCTTCCTCTGCTTTACATCCAGTCCCAGCTCTCTCTCCTTTACACCAAGTTACAGCTCTCTCTCCTTTACACCCAGTTCCAGCTCTCTCTCCTTTACACCCAGTCCCAGCCCTCTCTCCTTCACACCCAGTCCCAGCCCTCTCTCCTTTACACCTAGTTCCACCCCTCTCTCCTTTACACCCAGTCCTAGCCCCCTCTCCTTCACACCAAGTTCCAGCTCTCTCTCCTTTACACCCAGTTCCACCTCTCTCTCATTTACACTCAGTCCCAGCTCTCTCCTTTACACCCAGTCCCAGCTCTCTCTCCTTTACACCCAGTCCCGGCTCTCTCTCCTTTACACCCAGTCCCAGCCCTCTCTCCTTTACACCCAGTCCCAGCTCTCTCTCCTTTACATCCAGTCCCAGCCCTCTCTCCTTTACACCCAGTCCCAGCCCTCTCTCCTTCACACCCAGTCCCAGCTCTCTCTCCTTTACATCCAGTCCCAGCCCTCTCTCCTTTACACCCAGTCCCAGCTATCGCTCCTTCACACCCAGTCCCAGCTATCGCTCCTTTACACCCAGTCCCAGCTCTCTCTCCTTAACACCCAGTCCCAGCCCTCTCTCCTTCACACCCAGTCCCAGCCCTCTCTCCTTCACACCCAGTCCCAGCTCTCGCTCCTTTACACCCAGTCCCAGCTCTCTCTCCTTTACACCCAGTCCCAGCTCTCTCTCCTTTACACCCAATCCCAGCCCTCTCTCCTTTACACCCAGTGCCCGCTCTCTCTCTTTTACACCCCCATGCCCATCTCTCTCTCATTTACACCCCGTCCCAGCCCTCTCTCCTTGACACTCAGTCCCAGCTCTCTCTCATTTACACCCAGTCCCAGCTCTCTCTCCTTACACCCAGTCCCAGCCCTCTCTCCTTTACACCCAGTCCCAGCTCTCTCTCATTTACACCCAGTCCCAGCCCTCTCTCCTTTACACCCAGTCCCAGCCCTCTCTCCTTCACACCAAGTTCCAGCCCTCTCTCCTTCACACCCAGTCCCAGCCCTCTCTCCTTTACACCCAGTCCCAGCCCTCTCTCCTTTACACCCAGTCCCAGCCCTCTCTCCTTCACACCCAGTCCCAGCCCTCTCTCCTTTACACCTAGTTCCACCCCTCTCTCCTTTACACCCAGTCCTAGCCCCCTCTCCTTCACACCAAGTTCCAGCTCTCTCTCCTTTACACCCAGTTCCACCTCTCTCTCATTTACACCCAGTCCCAGCTCTCTCCTTTACACCCAGTCCCAGCTCTCTCTCCTTTACACCTAGTCCCGGCTCTCTCTCCTTTACACCCAGTCCCAGCCCTCTCTCCTTTACACCCAGTCCCAGCTCTCTCTCCTTTACATCCAGTCCCAGCTCTCTCTCCTTTACATCCAGTCCCAGCCCTCTCTCCTTTACACCCAGTCCCAGCCCTCTCTCCTTCACACCCAGTCCCAGCTATCGCTCCTTTACATCCAGTCCCAGCCCTCTCTCCTTTACACCCAGTCCCAGCCCTCTCTCCTTCACACCCAGTCCCAGCTCTCTCTCCTTTACACCCAGTCCCAGCTATCGCTCCTTTACACCCAGTCCCAGCTCTCTCTCCTTTACACCCAGTCCCAGCTCTCTCTCCTTTAAACCCAGTCCCAGCTCGCTCTGCTACCTTTATTTGCTGCTCTATTAACAACTGTTACTGGACCTCTAATTATGCCCCTGTGGTCTTGGAGAGTGGCAGGCACGTGTCATCTCCCTCCCAGGGGAGTATCAGTAATTACCAGCATCCATCCAAGGCCGCCTGCCGCCTCTGTTCCTCTATCACCGTGGCGATAATCACACGGTGCGTTGCCACCAACATCTGTTCCTCCCTGAGCGATGAGCCAGAAAGGCCTTAGTCTGTCACACTAGCTACTTCCTGTCTATGTCCACAACTTTGACCTTTGGCAAAGCTTCGCTAGGCTAATTTGTTTACTCTTAGAGATAGGGGTTGGTACTGACATCCCAACAGAATGCAATTATAGAAATAACAGACCTCTTCTTGTGTCTGTCCAACACTGTAACTCTCCATTCCTTTCATCTCCAGCACTCTCTTTCACACATGCAAACTCATATTTCCGTTGACTCCATTGCATTTATCAGTGCAGTGTATATTATGCTGTATATTCTAGTCATCTTAATAGGACTTCAAATAAAACCATCTGCTCGGCAATAGCCTGATTAATTCTGTATGTGGTGGACAGTCAGTATGACCATTTCTGACCACATAATAGCACCTATTCTGATGGATGGATTCAAATGCTTTGATAGACTTCACATGGAATTAAATGTTTAAAGATCAGTCTATATCTAAGACCACTGATTTATTAATTCATTTCATATCACTTCCATAGAAACCGCTTCACAGTTGATGCTGCCTTGATCGATGCAAAGCTATCGATTTCTGCAAAGTGGTGAAGGGGGGGGGGAAGCATCCCTAAGTTTTCAAAACGGAATAAAAAAGGAATAAAAGGAGATGGCAGACAAGAATAACAATATGGGGTTCTGATAAAGAATGCATGAGATATGTGAGAGAGTTTGATTTCCAAAACCGAGGAATGATGGAGGACACACAACAGGAAGATGATCGCTTTACACAGATATGAGCTGAAGTTACTCATATTTTGGGCACTGATTCTGTACATCCACAGCACTCTTTATCAGAGTCCACCTCAAAAGTATTCAGTAAACATGTCTATGCTGGAGCATGAATACACCATAGTCTGTTGAAGCAGTGTGCATTGAGTCTTACTCTTTGAGGAGCTGGGAAATGTTGAACATACAGCAAGTCGCTAGTTTGATTGAGACCCCAGATTGCCCTCATCTGATTGCGAAGGTCAGCCTGATACTGTACATATTACTTAATACCAGATCTGCCTCAGATGGGAGTCCCTAGATGATCTAACTGTGGCCTTTAGCCACTGGGTGTAAAGGTCAAACATTACGACATTATAACAGAAAATAAAGAACTACATTTAATCCCCTCCCCATCCCCCTCCCAGTTTTTCACAGTGTGGATTGCGACCATGGTCTCCGGACCAATTTTTCATGGGAAGAGAAGCACATGCAGCAACGTAGCGAGAATTAGGAGGTAATCGGGGAGAAAATCCCAGGAGACCAGAGAGTAAATTTCCCCCGTTTCCACTGATGATACCCACCATAAACTCCTACTTCAACTCTCAAAGTTCTCCAACACAATAAGAACACGACTCACCACACTCACTATGAGAAACAAAGTAGGGATACTGTACATACAGTATGGGGTTTGAAGTAGATGAAGGGATATACATAGGTAAATAAATATAGATTCTGCATTTAAACTGCAACAAGACAGCTGGAAAAACAAAAACAAAGCATCTTATAATAATGAAATGCCTTTTGGCCGAAGGGAATGGAGGAAAAGGTATGTATTTAAGCACACCAGAGTCTCTCTTTAAAATCTGGATTATTTCTGCACTATTTCTGAAAAATAAAGTCATAGTCAATATTTGGCAGCTGTGACAAAAACGAGCAACGCATTAGAAGGGGGAAAAGTTATAAATATTCATAAAGATATTAGGGAGGGGTGTTAACGGTAAGCACCTGTCTACTTAACAGTGACAGGGAAGCACTGAGTGACTTTATGAAGACCCCCCCCCTCCTCCTCCTCTTCCCCGAGCCACGTGTCCTTCCTTAGTGAATGTCGCCTCTCCTCGCCATAGACAGCCCTGCTGACAACCCACACTCGAAGAAAAAAAGAACATGTTTTTAGAGATGTCAACTTACAAAAAAAGCTCAAGGTTAAGGTTGCTCGCTCTCTCGCTCTCTGACTCGCCCGCCTGCCTGCCTCCTCTCTCCTGGCACGCTGTATGGATATTGGCCATCAATGCATCCGCATATTGTGAAAATGAATCATGCTTTTTCATACTTATTTGGCAGAGGAGATGTGAAATGCGGTGATACGTCTGTCATGTCGTCTTCCAAATCCCCAAATTCTAAAGTCAAAGGGTTATGCATTTCGTTTATTTTGTCAGATAGAGCTGAGAAGCTGTCGAGGGTATTAACTTTGACAGAAAATATTTTCTTACAGTATGGCGTGTGCATAATTTTGTCAGAGGTTTGGACATGGGGTGTTAATCATGGTTCTAACATTGAAATATGGAATATTTGCTCTTTCAGTCACATACTACTGTGTGTGTGGTGTGTGCGAAAAAAAGGTGATATATGTTTTTTAACCACAATGTATCATCAACTGTGGGCTGTTTACTTATTTTATAGGCTCTTGGAGGGGCTATTTAAGGTCAATGTTATAAAACACGAGTTGTCCGCGTAAAGGAATATGTACAGTGGGGCAAAAAAAAAATGTATTGTAGATTGTAGGATAAAAGAAAAAAACATTAAAAATCCTACAATGTGATTTTCTGGATTTTCCTTTCTCATTTTGTCTGTAATAGTTGAAGTGTACGTATGATGAAAATTACAGGCCTCTCTCACTCTTTTTAAGTGAGATAACTTGCACAATTGGTGGCTGACTAAATACTTTTATGCTCCACCGTATATTATCTTGATTAAATAGGGTGCCAAACAATAAACTATTAATACACTTAATTGACATACTCACACTTGTCACACTGCTGTATTTTAAATTAAATTAAATGTTATTTGTCAAATGCTTTGTTAACAACAGGTGTAGACTTACAGGCCAACAATGCAGAGAGAGGAAAAAATAGAGAAATAATAGACAAGTAATGACAAGTAATAATAAAAGAATAATAAATATACAATGAGCAATGATAACTTGGCTTTTTACACAGGATACTAGTAACAAGTCGATGTGCAGGGTTATGAGGTCATTGATGTACATATATGTACATATAACTAGGAATAGAGTAACTAGTTAATAGGATAGATATTAAACAGTAGTAGCAGAGTATGTGATGAGTCAAAAAAGTTAGTGCAAAAACGGTCAGTGCAGATAGTTAAATAGTTAACCAAATAGCAACCCTGATTAACTTTTTAGCATTCTTATGACTTGGGGATAGAAGCTGTTCAGGTTCCTGTTGGTTCCAGACTTGGTGCATCTGTACCGCTTGCCGTGGAGTAGCTGAAATAACAGTCTATGAGTTGGGTGGCTGGAGTCTTTGACAATCTTTTGGGCCTTTCTCTGCCTGGTATAGCGGTCCTGGATGGCAGGGAGCTTGGCCCCAGTGATGTACTGGTTCATAAGCACTATCCTCTGTAGTGCCTTGCGGTCGGATGCCAAGCAGTTGCCATACCAAGAGGTGATGCAGCCAGTCAAGATGCTCTCAATGGTGCACCTGTATAACATTGAGGATCTGAAGGCCCATGCCCAATCTTTTCAGCCTCCTGAGGGGGAAGAGCCATTGTCGTGCCTTCTTCATGACTGTGTTGGTGTGTGTGGACCATGATAGATCTTTAGTGATGTGGACACAGAGGAACTTGAATCTCTCAACCCAATTCACTACAGCCCAGTCAATGCGAACGGGGGCGTGCTCGGTCCTCCGTTTCCTCTATTCCGCGATCAGCACCTTTGTCTTGCTGACGTTGAGGGAGAGGTTGTTGCCCTGGAACAACACTGCCAGGTCTCTGACCTCTTCCCTAAAGGCTGTGTCATTGTCATCGATGATCAGACCTACCACTGTAGTGTCGTCAGCAAATGTAATGATGCTTTTGCAGTCAGAGGTTGGTTGAAAATGTCAGTGAAGACACTGACAGCTGGTCAGCGCATTCACCGAGTATGCGTCTTGGTAATATGTCAGAATTTTTAAAGGTCTTGCTCATATCGTGATCACACAGTCATCCGGAAAAGTTGGTGCTGTCCTGCAAGTTTCAGTGTTGCTTGCTTCGAGGGCATTTAGCTCATCTAGTAGGCTTGCGTCACTGGGAAGCTTGCGGCTGGGTTTACATTTGTAATCTGTGATAGTATATATATATATATATGCCATTTAGCAGACGCTTTCATAGTTGCAAGCCCTGCCACATCCGATGAGCATCAGAGCCATAGTAGGATTCGATCTTAGTCCTTTATTGATGCTTTGACTGTTTGATGGCTTGTTGGAAAGCAGCAGCCCTAGCCTTTAGTTCAGTGGGGAGTTGCCAGTAATCCATGGCTTCTGGTTGGGACGAAGTCGTTGATGCACTTATTAATGAAGCTGGTGTCTTATGGGGGACCTCCCTGTTTTACGAATGACCACATTGATACAGTATGTACAGTGCCTTCAGGACATATTCATACTCAACTTATTCCACATTTTGTTGTGTTACATCCTGAATTTTAAATTGATGAAATATATATATATATATATTTACACACAATACCCCACGATGACAAAGTGAAAACATGTTTTTAGACATTTTTGCAAATTTATTGAAAATTAAATTCAGAAATATCTCATGTACATAAGTATTCACACGTCGGAATACATGTATTTTTCCCTGAGATGTTTTCTTCCTCTCCGGCAACTAAGTGAGGAAGGACGCCTGTATCTTTGTAGTGACTGTGTTTATTGATACACCATCCATGTGTAATTAATACACCATGCTCAAAGGGATAATCAGTCTACCTTTTTTACTTTCACGCATATACCAATAGGTGCCCTTCTCTGAGAGGTATTGAAAAACCTCCCTGCTCTTTGTGTTCGGGTCTGTGTTTGAAATTCAGTGCTCGACTGAGATACCTTACAGATAATTGTGTGAGGTACAGAGATGAGGTAGTCATTCAAAAATCATGTTAAACACTATTATTGCACACAGAGTGAGTCCATGTGACTTATGTACATTTTTACTCCTGAACTTATTTAGGCTTGACATAAGAAAGGGGTTGAATACTAATTGACTTAAGACATTTCAGCTTTAAATTTGGATTACTTTGTAATAATTTCAAAAACATAATTCCACTTTGACAGTATGGTGTATTGTGTGTAGGCCAGTGACACAAAATCGCAATTTAATCCATTTTAAATTCAGGCTGTAACACAACAAAATGTGGGAAAAGTCAAGGGATGTGAATAGTTTCTGAAGGCATTGTATGTCCTGCTGTGTATCAGACTGTTTGTTCCCATGCCTCAAAGTCTCGCTGGAGCGAGTCAGTCCTTAGCTTCTGTTGGAAGAAGGGGCAATGAAGGAGAGGGGGTGAAGGAGGAGAGGGGGTGAAGGAGGGGGAGGAGAAGGGATCATCTGGGACGTCTCAACCTCCCCTCAGTGTTTAGGAAAGCTGGGAACTCTATAAGAGTGTCTACCTGTCACACCCCAGGACTCCAAGCCCAGACAGACGCCGGACCAAAGGTGCTGCTGTTTACCGACGTGTTCTCTCTAGCCGTCCCTCTCCTTTCCCTCTCCCTCCATTATCCCCTCATCCTCCTCTCCTCTGTTTCGTTCAACGTGATCCAGACCTCCTTCTGTTCCCAACAGTCAGAGTTGTAGCAGCGAGGCCAATCTGGATGGTGTGATGGGAGGGAGGGATGCTGTGGTGGATCAGAGCCCAACAAGCTATGTTGGGAGGCTGGCCACCATGGTCCCCTGGTAGGAAACTCTCTCTCTCAGCACCAGGTGGTGATGCCCGCCTGCACTGCCAACCTGCCCAACCGTTGCCCCCTCGGCCACGTCTCATGCAGATTAGTTACAAACACAAGGGGAAGGAAGGAGGAGGAGAGGACAGGCAGGTAGATAAACAGCATCTAAATGAGCACCACTCACACACTCCACTCCCACCATGTCTTTAAAAATGCCTTTAACCTCTTCAACCTATGGGGGCGCTATTTCATTATTGGATGAAAAAACGTGCCTGTTTTAAGCACAATATTTTGTCACAAAAAGATGCTTGACTATGCATATAATTGACAGCTGAAAACAGTCTGACGTTTCCAAAACTGCAAAGATATTATCTGTGAGTGCCACAGAACTGATGCTACAGGCGAAACCAAGATGAAACTTCAAACAGGAAATGAGCAGAATTTTTGAGGCTCTGATTTCCATTGTCTCCTTATATGGCTGTGAATGCGCCAGGAATGAGCCTGCCCTTTCTGTCATTTCCCCAAGATGTCTGCAGCATTGTGACGTGTTTGTAGGCATCTCATTGGAAGATTGGCCATAAGAGACTACATTTACCAGGTGTCCGCCCGGTGTCCTTTGTCTAAATTGGTGCATAATCTTTGGTAGCCAAACATAATGTACCAAACGGAGCGATTTCTCTGATACAAAGAATCTTTTTGGACAAACTGAACATTTGCGATCTAACTGAGAGTCTCATCATTGAAAACATCCAAAGTTCTTCAAAGGTAAATTATTTTTTGAATGCTTTTCTGTTTTTTGTGAAAATGTTGCCTGCTGAATGCTAACGCTAAATGCTACGCTAGCTATCAATAGCTATCAATACTGTTACACAAATGCTTGTTTTGCTATGGTTGAGAAGCATATCTGAGATGACTGTGTTGTTAAGAAAAGGCTAAGCTTGAGAGCTAGCATATTGATTTCATTTCATTTGCGATTTCCATGAATAGTTAACGTTGCGTTATGGTAATGAGCTTGAGGCTGTATTCACGATCCCGGATCCGGGATGGCTCGTCGCAACAGGTTAAGATGGGATGTAGGACATTGTGACATTGTGGATGTTTACTAACCGACACCTGTCAGTGGGTGCTCTCCTCTTGATTATGTTGCCCAGAGGCTTTTATCTTACTGTCCTCTATATAGAGATGAGATATTATAGGAACACTGCTGGTTGACCATAACCTTCATTCAGAGCTTTCCATGAAAGGCTGCTTTGGCTCCTCTCAACCTAACACATCCTCTGTATTATTGGGTGTGCGTTGTTCTTCCTCTCCTGACCACTCTGTTTGTTCTTTTCTGTGTTTTCTCCACTTGAAGAAATGCAAGAGTGAGCCACGTGGGAGCGCTGAAAACCAACCCTGGCAGACTGCTAGCTAACCTTCGTGTTGGATCAATACATCTCTACAGAGGGCCCATCGTATACCTTTTGTTTTATTGTTTGTTTTGCCTTTTTCTGCTCACAGAACTACTTACGAGACTGCTTAGATGAAATTGATCAAACTTGATGTTGGTCAACCCGTTAACACATTGCAAAGATTTGAAGGGATTTCAAGGCAGAATATCCAATGCTGCAGGTAGTGTGTATACGGTGTAGATGTGCGTACCCATGCGTATGTGTGCTAGCCCACCTAATCAGACCATTAACGAATGACAAATGGGAGAGGGATATTGACTGTGTTTGATGACCACTTATTTCTTCAAGGTTCTCATTAACAGAGATTCTATTTTCTGCTTTTCTGAACATTATAAAAATCGCAATTTCTGTCATTAGGCCGTTCCATAAGTAAATACACAGGCAAACGTTTCCAATTAGCCATGTAGACACACAGGGAGGTTTCCTCTTTACTAAAAGCTACTTGATACCCCCTGCAAAATGAGCCGGGCTCAGAAGATGGATTGTTCCGTCAGAGGTCAATGATTTCCTTTCCCATGTCAGAGGGGAAACAAATAGCAGGACACAGGATGCTATTTCTTCCCCACAACGCAGCGACTAGGCCATGAGTCTGGACTCATGAACTCTGTTGTCAGCTCAAGATCCCTATCTCCAAGAAAAGAAAGACACCCGATTCTCTCCTCTCGCTTGCCTTCACTCCCCCAGCCCCCCTCCCCCTTACCTTCATTACGCATTTGTTTGTTTATGCTTGGGTGCAACTGTGGCTGCTCCTGATAGTTTGAGGTCAGGCATGACTGGCTACGGGTTACTCTAAATAAATACACAGGGACTAGCCAGGATGGAGCGGGTATGCTGCGCTTGCCGCCGAATCACCCTTGATTAATCAGCTGCTAGATTCAGGGTGACTTTTTCTGTACACCCCCCCCCCAAAAAAAGAAATATCCCATCAACCCTCCCTTCCCCCTCAATCCCCCTGCTCCCTTGAAAGGAGATGAAATCGGGCCAGGCAGGCAGGCAGAAGGCGCATCATTGCACACACACACACACACACACACACACACACATACTGTTGTCTTTGACGGGCATTGCACAGGCTGTGCTTTACTATAAGTGAGGCTGGATACAGAACACGGCCTGTGGTCACACAGAGGCAACTCAGAATACACAATGCACAGTGCTTGTGACTGTGTGTTTATTTGTGTTTGTTGGGAGGAGGTGATGAAGGGAGGGAGGATGAGAAAGACAGCCTTTCCTTTTCTTTGTTCTGTAGCCGTCAGATAATAGTGGGAATTTTGGGTTCTTTTAATAACAAGGTGACTGGAAATGTGGTCCACCAAGGTGATTCTGAACCCGCGAGAACCTGATATGTACTTTTTTACCTTGCTCGTACACTTCACCTAAGGAAATATGTAAGACAGCACCAGTGGTGTAGGGCTGACTGGAGAAGTTGGTATACTCTAATTTGCAAAACAGTTGCCAAACGCCCTGCCCAGTGAAGGAAAGGCGCCCTGTGTATAAAATAATATGAGAAAGTGATATACACTCTGAATTACCTAAAATTATGAATCTCATATTGGTCTTTCACAGTCAGGCCAACCCAAGATGTACTGTACTGTACAAATAGGCTAACAGTAGGCCTACTATTGAAATACATAAATGTGACTGTCAACTGAGTCAGAAATTCACGTGTCAGCTTTTAAAATTGCAATTGTTTAAATAGAAAAATAACTAAATTAGATGTTATAAGACCACAACAATGCTAAAACCACATGAGGAGACCATTTGTAAGTCTGGGAAAAATAAAAAAAATGTAATTCAAGTGTGCAGCCACACTTGAATTGGTTGGCGCTGTTTCTGTAGTGCACATGAGATGGAGTTTGAAAACAAATGACCACTGGATTGATGCAGAAAATCATGATATTATTATGTCAGGTGGGCGTAAGCTACTTTGTAGCTAGTTAACGTTAACTGAAACGGTTTCCATCTACCAGAAGACAGTTTGTATCATTAGCGTCGCAACATTTTTCTTCTTCCTTAATTATTTGAAAACTGGATGATTTAAATTCAGATCATGAGGCATGTTTTACCTTGCTTCAAATTAGCCTAGCCCACCATAAAAATGTGGAGCCAATTATTTTATAAACTTTTTTCCTCATATGTGCTATCCAGTTATATTGGTTTTCAAATAACTTTCTTTCATGTCTAGAAGACAAAGGCATGTTCCTAGTCATATTAGCAACCTATGATAGCTGTTGCATCTGTAGATCTCCCCCTTTTTACATTTTGAATGGATATTTCCATCTCTGTATGTGAAACCACTCGCATGTCCTGTCCACTCGCAAAACTGTGTTTTCCCATAAATTGCATTTTGGCACATTCGCACGCAGGCCTACCACCGTGTGCACACTACTGCACTTTAAACGTGAAGAGATAACAGTTTATCAACATTTTAAGTTAAACATTCGGAGCTGTTCAATCAGCCTTATTAATTGATATGGAGTATACCTCCACTAAACTAATTTGATATGCATCGTGGGGATCAAAAAGTGACCACTACACCACTGCTCAGCACATAGTAGTCTGAATAACAGTGCATTCAGAAAGTAGTCAGACCCCTTGAATCTTACAGCCTTATTCTAAAATTGATTAAAATGGTTTTTTCCCCCCATAAATCTACACACAATACCCCATAATGATGAAACAAATATCACATTTACATAAGTCTTTAGACCATTTACTCAGTACTTTGTTGAAGCACCTTTGGCAGCAATTACTGCCTCAAGTTTTCAACTGATCGCTGCCTGCACCTGCCTGCCTTTCCAACATCACTACTCTGGACGGCTCTGACTACGTGGACAACTACAAATACCTAGGTGTCTGGATAGACTGTAAACTCTCCTTCCAGACCCACATCAAACATCTCCAATCCAAAGTTAAATCTATAATTGGCTTCCTATTTCGCAACAAAGCATCCTTCACTCATGCTGCCAAACATACCCTTGTAAAACTGACCATCCTACCAATCCTCGACTTCGGCGATGTCATTTACAAAATAGCCTCCAATACCCTACTCAACAAACTGGATGCAGTCTATCACAGCGCCATCCGTTTTGTCACCAAAGCCCCATATACTACCCACCATTGCGACCTACACACTCTCGTTGGCTGGCCCTCGCATCATACTCGTCGCCAAACTCACTGGCTCCAGGTCGTCTACAAGACGCTCGCTGGTCGCCATAGCATCACCCAACTGTAGCCCGCGCTCCAGCAGGTATATCTCTCTGGTCACTCCCAAAACCAATTCTTTCTTTGGCCGCCTCTCCTTCCAGTTTTCTGCTGCCAATGACTAGAACGAACTACAAAAATCTCTGAAACTGGAAACACTTATGTCCCTCACTCGCTTTAAACACCAGCTGCTAGAGCAGCTCACAGATTACTGCACATGTACATAGCCCATCTACAATTTAGCCACAACAACTACCTCTTTCCCTACTGTATTTATTTAATTTAATAAATGTATTTATTTTGCTCCTTTGCACTCCATTATTTTTATTTCTACTTTGCACATTCTTCCACTGCAAATCTACCATTCCAGTGTTTTACATGCTATATTGTATTTACTTTGCCACCATGGCCTTTTTTGCCTCCCTTATCTCACCTTATTTGCTCACATCGTATATAGACTTGTTTCTACTGTATTATTTACATTTACATTACATTTAAGTCATTTAGCAGACGCTCTTATCCAGAGCGACTTACAAATTGGTGCATTCACCTTATGACATCCAGTGGGACAGTCACTTAACAATAGTGCATCTAAAACTTAGGGGGGGTGGGGTGAGAGGGATTACTTAACCTATCCTAGGTATTCCTTAAAGAGGTGGGGTTTCAGGTGTCTCCGGAAGGTGGTGATTGACTCCGCTGTCCTGGCGTCGTGAGGGAGTTTGTTCCACCATTGGGGGGCCAGGGCAGCGAACAGTTTTGACTGGGCTGAGCGGGAGCTGTACTTCCTCAGTGGTAGGGAGGCGAGCAGGCCAGAGGTGGATGAACGCAGTGCCCTTGTTTGGGTGTAGGGCCTGATCAGAGCCTGGAGGTACTGAGGTGCCGTTCCCCTCACAGCTCCGTAGGCAAGCACCATGGTCTTGTAGCGGATGCGAGCTTCAACTGGAAGCCAGTGGAGAGAACGGAGGAGCGGGGTGACGTGAGAGAACTTGGGAAGGTTGAACACCAGACGGGCTGCGGCGTTCTGGATGAGTTGAAGGGGTTTAATGGCACAGGCAGGGAGCCCAGCCAACAGCGAGTTGCAGTAATCCAGACGGGAGATGACAAGTGCCTGGATTAGGACCTGCGCCGCTTCCTGTGTGAGGCAGGGTCGTACTCTGCGGATGTTGTAGAGCATGAACCTACAGGAACGGGCCACCGCCTTGATGTTAGTTGAGAACGACAGGGTGTTGTCCAGGATCACGCCAAGGTTCTTGGCGCTCTGGGAGGAGGACACAATGGAGTTGTCAACCGTGATGGCGAGATCATGGAACGGGCAGTCCTTCCCCGGGAGGAAGAGCAGCTCCGTCTTGCCGAGGTTCAGCTTGAGGTGGTGATCCGTCATCCACACTGATATGTCTGCCAGACATGCAGAGATGCGATTCGCCACCTGGTCATCAGAAGGGGGAAAGGAGAAGATTAATTGTGTGTCGTCTGCATAGCAATGATAAGAGAGACCATGTGAGGTTATGACAGAGCCAAGTGACTTGGTGTATAGCGAGAATAGGAGAGGGCCAAGAACAGAGCCCTGGGGGACACCAGTGGTGAGAGCGCGTGGTGAGGAGACAGATTCTCGCCACGCCACCTGGTAGGAGCGACCTGTCAGGTAGGACGCAATCCAAGCGTGGGCCGCGCCGGAGATGCCCAACTCGGAGAGGGTGGAGAGGAGGATCTGATGGTTCACAGTATCGAAGGCAGCCGATAGATCTAGAAGGATGAGAGCAGAGGAGAGAGAGTTAGCTTTAGCAGTGCGGAGCGCCTCCGTGATACAGAGGAGAGCAGTCTCAGTTGAATGACTAGTCTTGAAACCTGACTGATTTGGATCAAGAAGGTCATTCAGAGAGAGATAGCGGGAGAGCTGGCCAAGGACGGCACGTTCAAGAGTTTTGGAGAGAAAAGAAAGAAGGGATACTGGTCTGTAATTGTTGACATCGGAGGGATCGAGTGTAGGCTTTTTCAGAAGGGGTGCAACTCTCGCTCTCTTGAAGACGGAAGGGACGTAGCCAACGGTCAGGGATGAGTTGATGAGCGAGGTGAGGTAAGGGAGAAGGTCTCCGGAAATGGTCTGGAGAAGAGAGGAGGGGATAGGGTCAAGCGGGCAGGTTGTTGGGCGGCCGGCCGTCACAAGACGCGAGATTTCATCTGGAGAGAGAGGGGAGAAAGAGGTCAGAGCACAGGGTAGGGCAGTGTGAGCAGAACCAGCGGTGTCGTTTGACTTAGCAAACGAGGATCGGATGTCGTCGACCTTCTTTTCAAAATGGTTGACGAAGTCATCTGCAGAGAGGGAGGAGGGGGGGGGGGCGGAGGATTCAGGAGGGAGGAGAAGGTGGCTGACTGTATGTTTGTTTTACTCCATGTGTAACTCTATGTTGTTGTATGTGTCAAACTGCTTTACTTTATCTTGGCCAGGTCGCAATTGTAAATTAGAAATTGTTCTCAACTGGCCTACTTGGTTAAATAAAGGTGAAAAAAATGAAATAATAATAAGTCTTCTTTGGTATGATGCCACAAGATTGGCACACCTGATTTTGGGGAGTTTCGGCCATTCTTTTCTGCAGATCCACTCAAGCTCTGTCAAGTTGGATGGGGAGCATCGCTGCTATTTTCTATTTTCAGGTCTTTCCAGAGATGTTAGATCGGGATGTTAGATCGGGTTATTTGTCAGGTTCGACAAATAACATTTGATTTGATTTGAATACGGAACATTTCAAGAACTTTGAAAGTTTCTTCAAGTGCAGTCCCAATAACCATCAAGCGCTATGATGAAACTGGCTCTCCTGAGGACTGCCAAAAGATAGGAAGACCCAGAGTTACCTCTGCTGAAGATAATAAGTTCATTAGAATTACCAACCTCAGAAATTGCAGCCAAAATAAAAGATCAAGTAACAGATACATCTTAACATTAACTGTTCAGAGGAGACTGTGTGAATCAGGCCTTCATTGTTGAATTGCTGCAAAGAAACCACTACTAAAGGACACCAATAAGAAGAGACTTGCTTGGGCCAAGAAACACGAGCAATGGATATTAGAACGGTGGAAATCTGTCCTTTGGTCTGATGAGCCCAAATTTGAGATTTTTGGTTCCAACCGCCATGTCTTTGTGAGACGCAGAGTAGGTGAACGGATGATCTCAAGCATGGAAGAGTAGTGATGGTGTGGGGGTACTTTCATGGTGACACTGTCAGTGATTTATTTAGAATTCAAGGCACGTTTAACCAACGTGGCTATCACAACATTATGCAGCAATACGACATCCCATCTGGTTTGCACTTAGTGGGACTATCATTTGTTTTTCAAAAGGACAATGACCCAACACACCTCCAGGTTGTATAAATGCTATTTGACCAATAAGAAGAGTGATGGAGTGCTGCATCAGATGAGCTGGCTTCCACAATCACCCGACCTCAACCCAATTGAGATGGTTTGGGATGACTTGGACAGCAGAGTGAAGGAAAAGCAGCCAACAAGTGCTCAGCATATGTAGGAACCCCTTCAAGACATTTGGAACAGCATTCCAGGTGAAGCTGGTTGAGAGAATTCCAAGAGTGTGTAAAGCTGTGATCAAGAGCTGTGATCAAAAGGGTGGCTACTTTGAAGAATCTAAAATACACTTTTTTTGGTTACTACATGATTCCATACAGTGGCTTGCAAAAGTATTCACCCCTCTTGGTTTGTTTCCTATTTTGTTGCCTTACAACCTGGAATTAAAATTGATTTTTTGGGGGGTTGTATCATTTGATTTACACAACATGCCTACTACTTTGAAGATGTGCCACTGGGATTTTTGCAGATGCTTCACAGCTAAACTCCTCCAGCTCCTTCAAGTTGGATGGGTTCCACTGGTGAACAGCAATCTTTAAGTTATACCACAGATTCTCAATTGGAATGAGGTTTGGGTTTTGTCTAGGCCATTCCAAGACATTTAAACATTTCCCTTTAAACCACTTGAGTGTTGCTTTAGCAGTATGCTTAGGGTCATTGTCCTGCTGGAAGGTGAACCTCCGTCCGAGTCTCAAATCTCTGAAAGACTGAAACAGGTTTCCTTCAAGAATTTCCTTGTATTTAGCGCTTTCCATCATTCCTTCTATTCTGACCAGTTTCCAAGCCCCTGCCAATGAAATACATTCCCCACGGCATGATGCTGCCACCACCATGCTTCACTGTGGGGATGGTATTCTCGGGGTGATGGGAGGTGTTGCATTTGTGTCAGACATAGCGTTTTCCTTGATGGCCAAAAAGCTCAATTTTAGTCTCATCTGACCAGAGTACATTCTTCCATATGTTTGAGGAGTCTCCCACGTGCCTTTTGGCGAACATCAAACGGGTTTGCTTATTTTTTTCTTTAACTTCTTATGGCTAGACTATGGTGTTGTGGGAGTGAATGATAGCAGAATGCATCAGGTGTCAGGTGTCTATCAAGCACCCATTTTCTGATCACTCTTATTCCTCATGGTACCCACTTGCGTTCCATTGCCCATGAAGACAAGAAGGAATACTCTGCTTGGAACTTTATTGAAGCTATATGTTAAAAACATCCTAAAGATTGATTCTGTACTTAGTTTGAAATATTTCTTCGACCTGGAATATAACTTTTATAAGTTTTTGTCCGATGTAACGCTGACCAGAATGAACGTTTGGATATGTATACCAAACGCACTAACAAAAGAAGTTATTTGGACATAAATAACGGATATTATCGAACAAAACAAACATTTATTGTGGACCTGGGATTCCTGGAGTGCTTTCTGGTGTAGATCATCAAAGGTAAGGGAAAATCTATCATGTAATTTCTTGTTTATGTTGACGCCATCGTTGCTGCTGTCACGGATTTCTTCCTGGGAAGGAGAGGCTGACCAAAACGCAGCGTGGTTATAGTTCATGGTTATTTAATAAGAAAGCTCAAACATGAAAAAACTACAAAACCATAAACGTGAAAACCGTAACAGTCCTAACTGGTGCATAAAACACAAAGAAAGGAAACAATCACCCACAAAATACCCAAAGAATATGGCTGCCTAAATATGGCTCCCAATAAGAGACAACGATAAACACCTGCCTCTGATTGAGAACCAATCCAGGCAACCATAGACTTACCTAGACACCTAAAAGAACAACCCCATAAATCTACAAAAAAAACTAGACAAGACAAAACACATAAATCACCCATGTCACACCCTGGCCTAACCAAAATAATAAAGAAAACAAAGATAACTAAGGCCAGGGCGTGACAGCTGCTGTGGTGATTTTTACTTCTAAGCACCGTCTCAGATTATTGCATGCGTTTCTTTTTCCGTAAACTTTTTTTGAAATCTGACAGCGGTTGCATTAAGGAGAGGTATATATATAATTCCATGTGTATAACTTGTATTATCATCTACATTTATGATGAGTATTTCTGTTGAATCGATGTGGCTATGCAAAATCACTGGATGTTTTTGGAACTAGTGAATGTAACACGCCACTGTAAACTCAGATTTTTTTTATATAATTATGAACTTTATCAAACAAAACATGCATGTATTGTGTAACATTAAGTCATCTGATGAAGATTATCAAAGGTTAGTTATTCATTTGATCTCTATTTGTGCTTTTCCTCTCTCACTCTCTTTGGCTGGTAAAATTGGCTGTGTATTTTAGTGAGTTGTTGGTGACCTAACAATCGTTTGTGGTGCTTTCCCCGTAAATCCTATTTGAAATCAGATACTGTGGTGGGATTAACAACAAGACTACTTTGAAAACGATATAAAATACATGTATGTTTGAGAAATTTTAATTATGAGATTTCTGTTCTTTTGAATATGGCGCCCTGTACTTTCATTGGTTGTTGTCATATCGCTCTCGTTAACGGGATTGCAGTCATAAGAAGTTTTAATCAACAGCTTTTTCTGGCCACTCTTCTGTAAAGCCCAGCTCTGTGGAGTGTACGGCTTAAAGTGGCCATATGGACATATACTCCAATCTCCACTGTGGAGCTTTGCAGCTCCTTCAGGGTTTTCATTGGTCTCTTTGTTTCCTCTCTGATTAATGCCCTCCTTACCTGGTCCGTGAGTTTTGGTGGGCGGCCCTCTCTTGACAGGTTTGCAGTGGTGCCATATTCTTTCTTTTTTTTTACTATGGATTTAATGGTCCTCTGTGGGATGTTCAAAGTTTCAGATATTTTTTTATAACCCAACCCTGTACTTCTCCACAACTTTGTCCCTGACCTGTTTGGGGAGCTCCTTGGTCTTCATGGGGCCGCTTGCTTGGTGTTGCCCCTTGCTTAGTGGTGTTGCAGAATCTGGGGCCTTTCAGAACAGCTGTATATATACTAAGATCATGTGACACTTAAATAAGTCCACCTGTGTGCAATCTAACTAATTATGTGACTTCTGAAGGTAATTGGTTGCACCAGATCATATTTAGGGGCTTCATAGCAAAGAGGGTGAATACATATGCATGCACCACTTTTCCATTTTAATGATTTTTTTTAATTTAAAATTTAAACACGTACTTTTTAAAATTTCACTTCACCAATTTAGACTATTTTGTGTTCTGTCGATTATATGAAATCCAAATAAAAATCAATTTAAATTACAGGTTGTAATGCAACAAAATAGGAAAGGAGATGATTACTTTTGCAAGGCATTGTATGTGTTATTTCATCGTTTGATGTGTGTTATTTCATATTTTTGATGTCTTCACTATTATTCTACAATGTAGAAAATAGTAAAAAATAAAGACAATTCCCTGAATGAGTAGGTATGTCCAAACTTTTGACTGGTTCTGTAAATAAAAAAGGTATTTCTGTTTTTTATTTTTAATATATTTGCAAAAATGTCTAAAACCTGTTTACGCTTTGTCATTATGGGGTAGATTTTGGAATAAGGCTGTAACTTAACACATTGTGGAAAAAGTCAAGGGGTCTGAATAGTTTCTGAATGCACTGTATATTACATATATGTGTTCAGTAATGCAGGCATCTTTAATCAGAAATTCCTGCATAGCAAACTACCCAGGCTCAGCAGGTAGCCATGGTTAGATTCCATTTTCCTCTCGTCAGCTCAGTGTTCTCTACTCATCTCATCTGTCCTCCCCTTCCCTCCATCCTTCATCCCTCCTCCATCTGTCTATCCCCCCGTCCCCCGCCCTGCCCTGCCCTCTGGCTGCCATCATTAGGCTGTGTTGACCTTTCACCTGTCAGCTCTACTCTGGCAGAGGCCACTAAAGCCTCATCTGTACCATGCTGGTTTCTCCCCCTGACCCCTACGTCTCTGTGGCCCCCAGCATGGCTGGACAGACCTGTCCTCAGGCAAGGTACGGCCCCATGTGGCGTGTCTGTCCAGGCCAGAGGTTACCAGCTCTGAACGCCGCTATAGACTTCAACCTCAAGACTTCACTTGCTGCCCTGAGGGGCTGGAGAGACAGAGGAAGAAAGAATAGGAGAGAACGAGTCAATGAGGATAGAAGGAGGGGGCTGATGAGTGAGACAAGAGAAGAGAGGGAATGAGTTGGGGAAGAGGATGGTTTGCGGTATGCCTGGAGGCAGGCATGAGGCGATGAGAAGCCCTCAAAACCAGGCAGGCAGAGACCACCACAGGCACTGTTCAGAGGAAGAACACAGGGGCTTTCAGGTGTGTCAAACATGGACCAGCATGCTCTCTGTTCTCCGCTACTTCCCCACTCTCCACAGTGACATGCTTTAGCTGCCACACAGACATCCTCTGAAAAAGTTCCGGAAGGTTGTGGGGTGGTTTCTAACTGTTAGTTTGACACATTGACTGTTGTTTAATGTGTGGGCTGTCCTTTTTCTTTCTGTTTGTTCATTTCTTTTTCTATAAAAAAATGTATTCCCCTCTATCTTTCTTTAGGTCAATTCTCACTTCACTTCTTTACTCATTGACATAACTGTTAATTAGCTATCTGTTTGTTTTTTCATCACCTGAGATTAAGCTAATTGCATTTCTATTTGTGTGATATCATTCCTATTCTGAAAGAATCCATCTCAGCTGCTGGACCCAGGATGTAAAACAAAATTCCATATGCCACGAATTGTTGCAAATTGTCCCGGACGCAGATTTTTGGCTAATTTGAAGCGTCATTCATTTTCCTGACGTTTTTCTTTTGCAGTGAGATTGGCTTGGCACACGGCGGGGACGACTTCCTATCATGGTCTCAGATATCGTTATCAGGCCCCCATAATCAGACTTCCAGAGGAGGGATGTAATGTGCCTGGGGCCGTAGCCAACACCTCTCTAATGTGGGCCACCGCGGGCCGCTAGCCTGCAGACACATGGGCCCCGGGACAGATGGAGACCGCCATTAAACACGGAGAATCACAATACAACACAATAGAGCATACAATCACAGAGCAACACATTGTGCAGGAAGACAGAGATAGAGATGGAGGGGGATAGAGAGTGGGATAGAAAGGGAAATAGAGAAGGAGAGAGGAATAAAGAGGGAGAGGGGGATAGAGAAGGGAGATAGAAAGGGAGAGGGGGATAGAAAGGGAGATGGAGAGGGGGACAGAAAGGGAAATAGAGAAGGAGAGTGGGATAAAGAGGGAGAGGGGGATAGAGAAGGGAGATAGAAAGGGAGAGGGGGATAGAAAGGGAGATGGAGAGGGAGACAGAAAGGGAGATGGAGATGGGGATAGAGAGGGAAATAGAGAAGAAGAGGGGGATAGAGAGGGAAATAGAGAAGAAGAGGGGGATAGAGAGGGAGATATAGAAGGAGAGGGGGATAGAGAGGGAGATAGAGAAGGAGAGGGGGATAGAGAGTGGGATAGAGAAGGAGAGGGGGATAGAGAGGGGGATAGAGAGGGAGAGGGGGATAGAGAGTGGGATAGAGAAGGAGAGGGGGATAGAGAGGGGGATAGAGAGGGAGAGGGGGATAGAGAGTGGGATAGAGAAGGAGAGGGGGATAGAGAGGAGGATAGAGAGGGAGAGGCACCTAAAGAAAGGAGTTAGGAAGAAAGAGCAACTAAAGTAGAGTGGTAATAGATTGTTGATGGTGTACATCGTAAATATCTCAAAGGATCCTCTGACAGTTTAGAAGAAAAGTACAAAAACAATACACCTGCTTGGGATTGAAGGTTTATATCTATTTTAGCTCATTCCACCCATTCACACCCTTCCCATCTCCTATAGGCCTGTCTCTATTTCCCCTGCCATGTTGTCGGTGGTGTGGTGCCTTTTCCTCTCTGTGGTCTTGGTAAGGGATTGGCTACATCAGACAGAGAGAGGGGCCAGTTTATCTTCTGTAGTGTATGTTTGATATAGCTGTTGTCAGTAGGATGGGAGAGTCGCTGAGCAGCACACACCACAGATAAGCTTTAGTCTGAGAGAGCTCCCACCCTTTCCTTCTGGTTGTATCACTATTGTCCTCTTGCAACCACCAACATGGCCAGGGATGCTGTACATACATTTTGACCTTTCGGTTTCCCCTTTCTATCTCATTTCTTTCCGCTCTGTCTGGATTTCTGTTTGTATCTCACTCTAAACAGCTTTGTGCGTTTTCTATCCATCAGTCTCTGTGAAAACAAATCTGCTATCTTATCACAGCTCCACTGTAAGCTGTAGCCCACAGTCTCGCTCTCTCTTGGTCTCTCTCTTGGTATCTCTCTCTCTCTCGGTCTCTCTCTCTCTCTCTCTCTTTCTTTTACTCTCTCAAACGGTCATATATCCTCTCCCAGCGTTACAGGTTCCTTCCTGGATTCTGGGAACATGACTACAAGTGTTTCCTGCTTAACTTCCTGAGTGGAGAGACACCCGAAGTGCTCCGGATGGGGAGTAAAACAGACCCCTTCTGTCAACAGAGTCTGCAGCACTCTGCTGGCTGTATCACTATAGGGCCAGACAGGGGCTGTATCTCAGCATGATTCATTTATTACATCTGCCTGCCTGCATCGGAGCATTACGTGTCCGGTCCCACGGCCGTAAACAAACAAATCAGGGCAGGACAGAGACATCACCCTTTGGACTGGACGACACAACAAGACTAAATGAAGCCAACGATGAGGTGACATAAGAGTGAAGAAAAGTGTGTGAGAGTGTCCACCTTCTAAACCATCAGCACTCTCTAATCAGACTTTCTATATTTTTAAATTGCACCTTTCAATGTGGTCATAAATCTCTGCTTCAAGCGCTACAGGCTTTTTTCCTTTCTCTAATTGTCCAGTGTCTCCACATTGTAATTCTCTCAGGGAAGAGCCATTATCTAAAATGGCTGGCTAGGGTTCTGGCTGGCAAGGCACTGGCCACTATGTTATACATTTGAGGATGTCCACAAATTCACAATAGGCACTGTTGTATACAATACACTTTCCAGGTGAAATCACACAATGTCTGGCTTGGCAGCAGGACTAACTTTGAAGTTCATATTGAGCATTTGGGAAGGATAGCTTCCATCTCTCTTTATTTTCACCACAGAGTTAGATTGAATTGTCACACTCTATTCGGACATACAGGATATTGAAACACTAACCCACTGGGCAAAAACTGGTTGAATCAATGTTGCTTCCACGTCATTTCAACAGAAAAAAATCAGCTTTAGAGTTGGCTATTGTACGCCTGCTGGCTGGCTCCAGTGTTACATAGGAGCCAGCTAGCAGGCGTAGTGCGTGCACGTCTTTTGATTGGATTACCAATATTGAGAGGCAGGTCCTATATGGGCAGGTCTCAGAACTAGGAAACTGAAATTGATAAACAAATTAATTTGCATACTACTAAGCTGTTTTCTCAACCCACAAGGGCGGAAGGAGAAGATATCGATTTGGTCGAGGATATAATTATAATGCCATTCTCAAGACAAACTTTTCAAGAAAAGTTAGACATTGTCAGGAGAGGTCGACGCCGACACTACAAAGCCTGTCACAGGCGGGGAAAGGGGTTCGTTCGCCACTTTCAAAGTTCCAACTACGAGCGCTATCAATGGCTCACAGGCTCCGAGAAGCACTGCAAACTGTACTGCTGGGAAGTGATTGATTTGGTGTTTGGAGCCACACTGGCTTTGCAAACCTGAGTTGTCTAACCAAGGCAGCAACGAGACACCAAAGTATGGCTGGGCACTTACAAGCAATGGTGCTTTTGAAAACTTTTGGGGACACCCGAGTGGATCTACAGCTTAACGAACATGCGCGCAGGCTAACGAAGCTGCACAATGAAAAGGTATTGTACTCTTCCCCTGCAATTCTCTGAATAAAAATGTCAATTTCAAGGTGACGCAACGCCTAGTTATACTGCGTTTCTATCTAAATGTATAGTGTCTAGAGCCATGGCATCATAATAATGGTAATAAGAGGTGGATTCATTTGGGAGGGACTGTTTAGGACTTCACTGAAGGCCCAGGCCCCAGACCCACGGAACGCCACTGGTAACAAGGGCATCAATTATTCTAACACAGTGGAAAATATTGTCTATGGTAACATGTCTCTCGTAAGTAAGTCTGAGTCTAAAACAGGCCTTCTGAGACTAGCCCAGACTGTGTGTTGTGTGCTATCCCAGCTCCCTAATGACGAGCAGGTCTTGATTTCCTCACTGTGTTAGCAGAGCCCTGAGTTGTACTGTGACTTTCAACTGGTAGAGCTGTAACTGAGTGTGACAGCTAGGTCTGGGAAACCTGCGTGGAAAATATTTCTCACAATTGAATGCCCAAAATATTTTTGGGGGGGCTTTTGTGTAAACAAGAATCAGTCAGTACAGCAGTAAACTGATTTCCTGTTACATGTGCAATGGTTAACTGATGGACATGAAAAGGGACATGGGCACTATGTCATACACTGGCAGACAAACAGGTAAGGCTTATCTGCTAAAGGATTTTTCCTTCTTGTCGGCTAAAATTAGATCATGTTTTCAAACACAACCATCATGGGATGACAGAAGAAAGAGCCACGGCCAAGAAGTGAAACATGGTGGAAGCACCTTTCTATCTTAGCAATGTTGCTCCTTGGTTGCCATCAAACTGTTCCCAAAGTTCTAGATGCCCCACAGAATAAAGATGATCCCGTTCATACATGTTCCATGAAAACATACTTTTATTGAGGGAGATTTTAAGGAAAAGGTGATGTTCAAATAGTGCTATCTCATGTGTTTGCTCAGTGTTGTGGCTTTAGGGTGAAGTGTGGCCTAATGGTGCCATAGAGCTGACAAAGACCAGACACTTTCCTGTGTCATTATTAGTCATTAACAACCTGAGGTATTGAGGTGAAAATACATTTCAATAAATATGACAACTAGTTGATTTATTGTCGCTGTACTTCAGATAGAATGGATCTGAAATGTTACCTTTCGATAGTATTTTGTCATTTCCTCCAGTCTAGTCCTCTAAAACAGAGGAAAAACTCTTCTTTATCCCTGATCCAGACCACATCCTTCTGTATCTCCATTTCCCCACCTGTTTTGGGCGAGAGTCATTTCCTATCAGTGTTTCAACTCCAGCTCCAAGCAGGAGAGTAATGTCATCATTAATATGATAATTATCAGGGTAAAAAAACTATTTGTGCGCTGAGTTTAAGATGGTAATATAAGTATGGTGAATTTATGACTGATCTATACAAACCCTGCCATAACGTACCTTATCCTTATTATTACTATGAATCATCTAAGAGCCGGAACCGGAGGTACGAATGACCTTAGCCGTTTAATTAAATCTAATTGAATTGAATTCGCTGTGAAGTCATCGTTTCGGTGTCGTCTTTATGACTGTGGAAGAGATGGCTGCCAAGGCATGGTGGATCCCCCCAGAGTTAAGTACATACAGTGTACTGTGTTCCAGAGTTAATGGGACAGCTAATTGACAGTGAATCATACGAGGTTAATAACAGACATTTAATTGACTCCTATCAGTTTGTTACACTAGGAGCATGCCTGCCATCAACGACCGGCCTCATTCTAACATGGAGAGGAGCCGGTCTCTTTCCCAGACAATCCAGGACTCTACTAGAGAATTTGGAGAAATATACACATTTACATAAATAATACATTAAATCAAATGACTAAGTTATGTTTCTTTTTTTTCTTTTTACCATCCTGATCCTTGGAGATCAGAATTCAAACCTCTGGTTGTTAATCTGTGATGTAGCTCAATGTATCCTAGCACTCAATGTTCCACTCAGGGCACAGCATAACTTGGCCGGCTTCAAAGTTCGTGACACGCGTTTCCCTACCGGCATCCGCATTTCTCCATCAGCATCAAGGAAGTGAAAGTTTATTTTCTCTGATGCCACGTAACGGAATACTACACCCCCCTATTCATTTAGAATGGTGAGTATGACACGTCAGTTAGTGTCCCAGGCCCTCCAGGATCAGTCCAAGGCCCCCTCTAGCCCCTCAGCCCTCCAGACCCCTCCCTGTGTATATATCCGTTTCACCTGATTCTGAACAATCACACGGCAGGAAGAGGCATGTTCCTCTGTCAGGTTCTTCTATATACAGACTGTAACAGTACAACCAACTGTTGGGATCTGAGGCCATGGGGTGAGACACTGAAACCAATACATAATGCAGGAACGCACGCACATACTGTACGGACACACACACAGAGACAGACAGACACACACACACACTCATTTGTCTGAGGAGAGAACAGACCGACTGGACAAACTGTGGTGTCATCAGACCTACCATAAAAAATGCACTTCTCTGAGAGCTCAGCCCAAATGCAACGATTAAACAAAACACTGGTGCTGCACACACTCTTTCCCTCTTTAATTCATGGTCATTTTAAATAGTAAATAGTGCCCATTGGAACACAAGGATGGCAGAAGGCCAACAGTTGAGAATAAACTTTGCAGGGAGATGTTGGCTGGCTGGGGGAAGGCAAGGTGTTGAAAGGTTGAGGATATTTATCATAGCAATTATTGAAAGTGTTTTTTGCTGACATCATAGTCCCAGCTCATATGTCAGCCAGCGGTGGCGTGCGTATGACTTAGTGACACGAATGAGTGGAGGACATTGAGCAGTAAAAATGTTTAGGTTATCCCTGGTGAAAAATGGAACCAGCATTTGTTATTCTAAAGAATTGTTGATGTGTCCATTTGCACTTTGTAATATATTTATTGCTATTATGGTACTTTAGTGTTTGTTATCGTTGTTGCTGCTTAGCAAATAATAATGTTTCAGCAACAGACTGACACAATAGCTGAATAGTATTTATGGTACAGTGTACAGTATTTCATAAATTCTTGAAAGAAAAAGGTTTTTCCAAAGTCATAAAAAAAGACAGAGAAAAGAGAGAAAGAAAGAAGAGAGAGAGGCGAGGGGTGTCAGATACGAGTGAACAGTGTCAGGGCAGGGATTCACACAAATGTATTGTAAACACGTGAGGTGAGTTGGCATGAGGAGTGTGCTGTCTGGGCCCACGTGCGTGCTCTCTTTGTCCTGCAGCAGGAAGCAGAGGATACCAGGCTCTTGAGTCAGCGATATCCGGCAGAGCAGGCTCTTCCTCGGAGGGAGGAGTAGAGAGAGAGAGAGGTAGAAAGTGAGAGGTAGAGCGAAAGAGAGAGAGGACAAGGTCCAAGGTACATCTGGCCTGGACACGCACCACCCCTCCTCTTGCACACACACACACACACGCACACACACACACACACACACACACACACACACACACACACACACACACACACACACACACACACACACACACACACACACACACACACACACACACACACACACACACACACACACACACACACACACACACACACACACTGCCTGAATCTACACAGGACCTGCACAAGAGGTCACAACTGTATAGTTTGCATTCATATTTTTGTGAGAACTTGGACCTCTTATGTACTGAGATCACTAAAACTCTCTCCCCCCTCTCCATGTCTATAACCACACCAGCTGCTCCCTCTCACAACTTACATTTACATTTACATTTAAGTCATTTAGCAGACGCTCTTATCCAGAGCGACTTACAAATTGGTGCATTCACCTTATGACATCCAGTGGAACAGTCACTTTACAATAGTGCATCTAAATCTTATAGGGGGGGGGGGTGAGAGGGAATACTTATCCTATCCTAGGTATTCCTTAAAGAGGTGGGGTTTCAGGTGTCTCCGGAAGGTGGTGATTGACTCCGCTGCCTGGCGTCGTGAGGGAGTTTGTTCCACCATTGGGGGGCCAGAGCAGCGAACAGTTTTGACTGGGCTGAGCGGGAGCTGTACTTCCTCAGTGGTAGGGAGGCGAGCAGGCCAGAGGTGGATGAACGCAGTGCCCTTGTTTGGGTGTAGGGCCTGATCAGAGCCTGGAGGTACTGAGGTGCCGTTCCCCTCACTTACCCTTTGACAGTAATGTTAGGGAATAACAGTGTTATTTTACATGGGACATGCACTGTAATGTACTCTCCAGTACTGTACTGATAATATACACCCCATCCAACCATCTGAATTGAAGATGTCATAAACAGGCAGATGACCCCTCCCTCTTGGGAAGCTCCAGAGAACATCAGAGAGGTCTTGTGGTCTCCTACGTTTATCCTGCACGGCTTGACTCCTCTGGGGCCCACGTTCACTGGGCTGGCTGGGAGTCTGCTGACCCTAACCTGAACCCGGGATACTAGGTGTTAGCCAAGATCTAGCAGGCAAGGGGCTAGGATAGGTGTGGTGCTGGAGGTCAGCAGAGAGGATGGAGAGGGCAGAGAGAGGGGGGAAGAGGCTAATAAACACAACAGAGGAAGGACCATCAGGATGTATCTTTTATAGCCAGCTGGTATTTGAAGGTATTAGACCTCGCTTTAAGCCAGCCAGATGAATCCTGCGCCAGGGGAAGGGGGGGGGGCGAGGTCAAGGTTTTTCGTTTTTACAGGGGTCACAGGGAGGTCAATGGTGGGTCATGGGTTTCTTTGATACTGAGGCCGTGTCCAAATATCCATACTTGGTCCTAAAGAGTAGGCCGTTTGAGTTTGAGGAAAATAAAGATTGTTAGTTTTGGAAAATCGAGTATGGTTTAAATGCAAAATATTTAAACTAATTTCGGGTCTTCATCTAGTAGAATTCGATACACACTTTTCCACAATAGATTAGAAGAGGTAGGCTGCGAGCAATAGGCCCTAATTTTCTTCAAGTAACCAACAACAAAACTAGGCTACTTAATTGGGAAGATGCCAAATAGCGAAGCTTCTGCAGACGTGTTCAAATGTAGGCTAAGAAGTTTTTGTTCTGCTTAAAATGATCATGACTATTTCATTGTGGGCTCCATCATTGAAACCAGAGGTATGCCTACTTATGATTTCTTAATGTTCTCTCGGCCTTCTTCAGAGCTTTTAAACACAATACTAAACCATCTTTTGATTTATGAACGTGTCAGCACCGGGGATGTGCGTTATTGATGCCATGTTAATCAGGCCTTTTGATTAGAATATATCGATTGTTTACATTTTTAGGCAAGGCTACCTATTTAATCATTTAATGTATGGATCATGCCTTAGCAGTCATTCTGATCTTGTTCCCAATGATCAGTGTTTTAGTTTACTATGTTGCTGTTCAGTGGTTCTGAATTTGGGATGCACCCGACGGTCCACGTTTTTCTGTGCAAAAGCCTTTCGATTTGAACATTTGAAAAGTATTTGTGTGTGTACGAGGCTATTTTGTTTCATTTACATATGTTACAGAACTTGTTACAAATAAATATGTTGAAATGGACCCAAATGATGTGTTTGTGTCTTCAGTCCTTTTAAATGGGCTAGATGAGCTGTATGGCCTACAGTATAGGTTGAATGTGATGGTTGAACTATAACCAGCCTGAGTAGACCTATAACTCCATTCATATTCTATTCAGAATTTAGAGAAAGGAATCGAATTGGAAAGGAACTAGTCAGCCGTTACTGCGTTGCGGCCGTGTCATTGTGAATACTTTTTACTAAACAGTATGTGCCGATGAGTACATAAAGTATTATGCAGTTTAAGTATGGAGAACGCTTGTATGGGTATTCAGACACGGCCCGTGTCTCTCTCGATCCTCTCCATTATGATTGGGACATTGAATGATTTTACAAGCCCGCCCGCCCACACACACACCTACACACACAAACACATACCCCCTACCCCCCTCCTAGACAACTCTGCCCTGCAACATCAAACCCCCCCCCCTCCCCTCCTTCTGACACTGTCTCATTCCTTGTTTCATTTTCATTACAAGCCTCCTACTGGGGCCTGAACTTGTTGCCCCGTCTGAACTGGGGTGACAGCTCACTAAATCACTGTGTTTTAGTGGAGCTGCCTTCTTTTTTATAAACTTTAATCACAGGACTCCAGCAGCCAGGAATATTGGTCCCAGTGTATGGAATTCACACCATAAAAGCCTTGCAGAGGCCACTGATGTACTTCTCATGGCAGAAACGCTGATAGAATTCATTTTGTTTCTTGCTAAGACAGACAAGACAGTGTTTGGCGGGGTTTCGGTTGGGGCTCTCTGTCTTAACCCAGTTGACAATCAACCGCCTGGGATCAACAGGTTTTGGGCCATAAACTTGAGGTCATCTCCCGCCTGGCAGACCGTTTCTCATCTGGCGGAGAGGACGGTGATGCATGGCAGGGCTCGCAGGAGGCCTTGGCTTTTGTTTGTTATTTATGGTTAGTCATATGTTTAGAAATGGTTCTGAATGGTTGGAAGCCATCTCTCACACAACGCTCACCAGAGCTTTAGATCAGCTGGTTGGTTGGTTATCCCTGTAGCTCCAGAATGTGTCTGTGTGAAACTTTTTCTATGAAACTAATGTCAGCATTGTATATTTACACTTTTACACCTTAGTTAATGCTTTCGGCACATGCAACATCAAACCATAAGTCCATGATTCATAAATCATGAGATGAGCCGTCTAGTTGAACTCTCTCTAAAGTCTTCAATGTTCATGATCCAGAGTGAAGCAGCTCACAGAATATTGGAGCTCTGATTGCGAATAATGTTTTTTTCCATCTGGCTCCTGCAGCTTTTTTTCTGAGCTTACAGTACAGCTAGTCCTGGTTCCCCCTTCTTCATGCTCCCACCCCAGTCCAGGATGTGATTAAGTATTTGATCACTAAACTGCCTCCACAGATCTTGCGCTCCCTCTCCTCCTGCTCCCTCTCCCTCTCCTCCTTCTCCTCCTCCTTCTATTCTTCTTCCTTTCCCAGAGGAGGCCTACTTCTGCGGTCGGCTGGATATTTATAGTGCCTGTGTTGACATTGGATGGCGTGTTAGAGAAATAGCTCTGGCTCAAAACCACAAGACAAATGGCAGACCCAGACGGGTTGTGTTCTGGTGGGGAGCTAGCTACCTTAGCTGAGACGTCTTACTGCTGGAGGCCAGGGAGGGAGCAAGAGAGGGAGGGAAATGTATGTCCAGGCCACTGTACAGTCTGTTAGAATAAAACAGGTTTTTATTGAATGTGTCAGAGTGGACCAAGGCACTATAGAGATATTGTATGTCAACAAAAATTTCATGGTTTCATCAATTGGCAGAGAGAGAGAGAGAGAGAAACCAAAAAGTATGTCTATTTCACCAATAAAGAATGGGTTTGGTCTTCAGAGTCATGGGAAAATGTTTGAAACCCAACCCCAATGTTAAAGTGCATTAGTCAAACTACACGGCTGATTGAAGTAAAGTGGTCCTCCTAAAGCTTCTAAGTCCCTCCAATACTCAATGAGGGGAGAGTAGGGACAGCCGACTGGAAATGAGTGGGGCTTTAGACAGGCAGCATCCATGAACTGACCCCTGATGCAGAGCAGGTGGTGGCTTTGATTATGAAGCCGATTACATCATCCCAGGTCACACACATGCAAACACAAACACGTCCTGTCATTTTTTGGGGGGGGGGGGGGTTGCTTGCCTGTTTTGCATGTTATTTTGGCATTAATACGTGTCGCATATAAGTTTTCAAACAATGTAATAAAATATATAATTGAGTTAATAAAGCCCCATACAAACGTGGACTCTTTTCTTGTTTTCTTGAGTTATGGCAGCTCCAAAATGCAGGTGTTTCAGCCGAGCTCCGTGCCTTTTGTGGTGGTGGGGCAAGCCAGCAGAAAATACGGAGAGTTGAGCTGTGATTGGCTCAGTGTTGTAACTCATGTCTAAGGTTAGACCTCGAAAAATTTGAATCCCTTGGGTGCTGTGTTGTGACGTTACTTTCATTAATCTGATGATCTTATTTATTTAATCCAGTAACTATAATTAATTGTTACCTCATTAAATGAATCATGTAATAATTAACACCACGGAAGAAGTTGTTTAAAGAGTTACCATCTCCTGAAATAAACTCTATAAGGTATACACTACCGTTCAAAAGATTGGGGTGGAACACAGGAGTGATGGTGCTGATAATCAGCCTCTGTACGACTACATAGATATTCCGTAAAAAATCTGCGGTTTCCAGCTACAATAGTCATATATATATATCTATTTCATCGATAAACAGTTATCTTATTAATCATGACCTCTTATGATATGCATCCGTTACGACTAATGAGTGAAGAGGTGTGGAGTCAGGCGAAGAGAGCAAAAGGATGTGGGAAAAACAGAAATAATAACGGACAGCGCGAAACCCGAAAATGCAAACAAAATCACTCTAACACAAAACAGATGAACAAGCCCGCACAAAACAGAAGCGGGCTGAACAAACTTATATAACCCCACCCTAACAACCAAACAAGAAACAGGTGAAACCAATCAGACAAAACCAAAGGAACACAGAACAAAGGATCGGTGATAGCTAGTAGACCGGTGACGACGACCACCGAGCACCACCCGAACAAGAAGGGGAGTCACCTTCGGTAATATTCATGACAGCATCATTCTGAACAGTCTTGTTCATTATTCAGTACTACACACATTGGTTTAATCATTTATTTACTAGCTACCTAAATAATAACACAGAATAAACATATACCCTTTACATAAGACAAAGGTCCCTAGTGGACTGACAAAATAGGATGGCTTATTACACAGAGATTGAGAGGGGGAAAAGAGAGCGATAGAGAAAATGGGACACTTACTGTGGACACATTCTATAATTATTCTCCCATTAATCATATACTTTGAACACAAACCACCGCCCGTTTGAGCAAGAAATCATGATTACGTGTGAAATATCTTTGTTCATTGTTTATCTCTGTCAGAACCTAGCCTTCTCGGAAAGGGGTTTGGTTTGCCTTCTCTCGGGCTTGAGTGTAAGGCACAAGAGGTCACAATGTCCTGCTTAGTTGTACATGGCTTGAATTGTCATGTAGTCTTGAGTAGAACTAAAAAGTGGTGTTCCCTTCCAATTGTTCTGGAAGGTTGGTCCTCTGATTACAGGCTAATCAACCGAGTCGATGATCCCTAGTGGGGTGGGGTGATGAGAGCAGTGTAGTAGACAATGGTCTGAAGAGATTAATAGGATGGTCCTACTTAAATTCAGAGGGGCTAAGAATCTTAGAGATAGGGAAATGACCGATAAAACGGGGGGGAAAGTTTACGGGACTACACCCGGAGGGGCAGATCCCAAGTGGACAGCCATACCCTCTGCCCGAGACGATACTGGGGAGCAGGGGTCCGGTGGCCGGTCGTCGATACCTGGAAGTGGTCTTGAGAAGAGCACACCGAACTCTCTTCCAGGTACAACAACTGCGCTGGACGAGCATCAAGGCCGAGGGTATGTTGACCTCTTCCTCTTGCTCAGGGAAGAGCGGGGGCTGATAACTCATCGAACAATCAAAAGGCGATAGACCAGTGGCTGAGCAGGGGATGGTGTTGAGTGCATATTCTACCCACACGAGTTAATGGATCCAGATGGTGGGGTTGGCGGAGACGAGGCAACAAAGAGTCGTCTACAGGTCCTGATTAGCTCGCTCCAACTGGCCGTTAGACTGGGGGGTGAAACCCGGAGGACAGGCTGGCCGACAACCCAATAAGTGTACATAATGCCTTCCAGAACTGAGGACCACGGTCGGAGACCATGTCCACCAGGAGTCCATGGTTCCGGAAGACATTCTTCACCATGAGTCGGGCCGGCTACGTGGCAGACAGTAGCTTGGGGAGGGGAATGAAAAGAACGGCTTCAGAAAACCTGTCCACCAGGTGAGGATAGTAGTGTTACCATCAGATGGAGGGAGACCAGTGACGAAGTCCAGGGATATATGTGATCAGAGATGGTGAGGGACAGGAAAAAGGAGAAGGAGGCCAACCAGAGCAGAGACGTCAGGGACCATGGTGGGCCACCAAAGCGTTGTCGCACAAAGGCCAGGGTTTGACATGAGCCAGGGTGGAATGAGCCCATTCCAGGACTGGGGAGCGGGCCACATCTGGGACAAACATCCGGTTAGCCGGGACCCCCGGGGTGGGAACGCTGCACCTCACTTATGGGCAGTAGCGTCCCACCTGGCCAACATCTGGTGAAATTGCAGAGCGCGATATTCAAACTACAGAATTATAAAATTTTAACTTACATACAATCACAAGTGTAATACATCAAAATAAAGCTTAACTTCCTGTTAATCCAGCCTCTGTGTCAGATTTCAAAAAGGACTTGCGGCGAAAGCACACCACCATGCGATTATCTGAAGACACCGCCCCGCGTTCAAAACCATGGAAAACATATTTCAACAGGGCAGGTGCGACCCGAAAGTCAGAAATATAATAAATGCCTTACCTTTGATGAACTTGTTCTGTTGGCACTCGAAAAGGTCACAGTTTCATCACAAATGGTCCTTTTGTTCGACAATGTCCTTCTTTATATCCATAAAAACTCAGTTTAGCTGGCACGCTTCAGTCCCTCTATCAAAATGCATACAAAATGAATCCAAACGTGACAAATAAACTTTTCCAAACAAGTCAAACAACATTTATAATCAAACCTTAGGTACCCTAATATGTAAATAATCTATCAAATTTAAGACGAAGAATAGTTATTGTCTTTACCGGAGAAAAATACCAAAGAATGCGCTCTCATTCACGTACTTGGAAACACTACAGCCAAAATAGGAGTCACCTAGAAAAACAACCATTTCTGGATCATTTTTCCAACAACCAGCCTGAAGCTCTTTCTAAAGACTGTTGGCATCTAGGGGAAGCCCTAGGAACTGCAATCTGGAAGGACTTGGCCTTATAATAAAAGTGATAGCCATTGAAAATAGATGTAGGCTGACATGTTGTTTTTTTGGAATGGTTTGTCCTTGGGGTTTCGCCTGCAATATCAGTTCTGTTATACTCACAGACATTATTTTAATGGTTTTAGAAACTTTAGAGTGTTTTCTATCCGAACCTATCAACGATATGCATATCCTAGCTTCTGGGCCTGAGTAACAGACAGTTTACTTTGGGCACGCTTTTCATCCGGAGGTCAAACTATTGCCCCCTTCCCAAGAGAAGCCACCTCTTTTTTAATATATTTTTTTATTTAACCAACCTGGCCAAGATAAAGCAAAGCAGTGCGACAGAGACAACAACACAGAGTTACACATGGAATAAACAACCATACAGTCAATAACACAATAGAAAAAAAGTCTATATATAGTGTGTGCAAATGGCATGAGGAGGTAAGGCGATGAATAGGCCATAGTAGCAAAGTAATTACAATTTAGCAGATTAAAACTGGAGTGAATGATGAACAGATGATGATGAGCAGATGATGGTGTGGAAGTAGTGATACTGGTATGCAAAAGAGCAGCAAAGTGAATAAAAACAATATGGGGATGAGGTAGGTAAATTGGGTGGGCTATTTACAGATGGACTATGTACAGCTGCAGCGATCGGTTAGCTGCTCAAATAGCTGATGTTTAAAGTTAGTGAGGGAAATGTAAGTCTCCAGCTTCAGCGATTTTTGCAATTCGTTCCAGTCACTGGCAACAGTGAACTGAAATGAAAGGCGGCCAAATGAAGTGTTGGCTTTGGGGATGACCAGTGAGATATACCTGCTGCAGCGCGTGCTACGGGTGGGTGTAGTTATCGTGACCAGTGAGGTGAGATAAGGCAGAGCTTTACCTAGCACAGACTTATAGATGACCTGGAGCCAGTGAGTCTGGGGACGAATATGTAATGAGGCCCAGCTGACCAGAGCGTACAGGTCGCAGTTGTGGGTGGTATAAAGCGCTTTGGTAACAAAATGGATGGCACTGGGATAGACTACATTCAATTTGCTGAGTAGAGTATTGGAAGCTATTTTGTAGATGACATCCCCGAAGTCGATGATCGGTAGGATAGTCAGTTTTACTAGGGTAAGTTTGGCGACATGAGTGAAGGAGGCTTTGTTGCGAAATAGAAAGACGATTCTAGATTTGATTTTGGATTGGAGATGTTTGATATGAGTCTGGAAGGAGAGTTTACAGTCTAGCCAGACAGCTAGGTATTTGTAGTTGTCCAAGTATTCTAGGTCAGAACCGTCCAGAGTAGTGATGCCAGTCGGGCGGGAGGGTGCGGGCAGCGAACGGTTGAAAAGCATACATTTGGTTTTACTAGCGTCTAAGAGCAGTTGGAGGCCACAGAAGGAGTGCTGTATGGCATTGAAGCTCGTTTGCAGGTCTAGATTGGAGGGTTACTGTAATGGCAGGTTGCCTAACAGATAATCCACGGAATAGATCCAGCAATGCATGGAAGGCAAGGTCATGGCATTCCTCCAAGGTCTGGAATCCTTCCAAAAGACCTTGAAGTAACTCTTGATTTCTTCCAATGGTGGCTCCTTGGGAGGAGACGGCGTTGCGGAGCTGGTCCGAGTCTGCTGGGTCAGTCATGGCCAGTTCGTACAATCAGACCTCAGGATAAGACTCAGATACAGACAGTTCGAATGACAGATGTTTATTAACAAAAACAGAGAGCAGGTGGACAACAGGTCCAGGACAGGCAGAGGTCGGTGATCCAGGGCAGAGTCAGAAAGGTACAGAACGGCAGGCAGGTTCAGAGTCAGTGCAGGCAGAGGTCAAAACTGGAAAAACTAGAAAAACAAGGGTTACAGAGAAACAGAAGTACAGCAAAAACACACTGGTCGGCTTAATTAGACAAGACAAACTGGCAACAGCCAAACAGAAAACCCAAGGAAAAATGAGTGACACCTGGAGGGGGGTGGAGACAAGCACAAGACAGATAAAACAGATCAGGGTGTGACACAACATCATACTTTCTAAATATTAGCTAACAGTCATCATCATGAATCAAGTCGAAAATCTACTGGCACGTCCATTTTAATCATTGTCATATGAAGAGAAACAATGATGAGAAATTATAGATTAAACGTATCGGTGCTCATCGGCCATTGAACATAAACATTACAGAACAAGTTGGAAATCGCAAATTCAGCAATTAGTGATTTAGAAGGAATCAGTGACAGTGGCTGTGTCAAATCTGGAATTAAGGGGCTCTTTTCCAAGTTTAAAATGATAAACGTTCAACATTGGCCATGCTGTCAATGAAGCATGATTTGTGCCCCACACAAAACATGAACTCAGAACTGTGAAAACTTGACTTCAGTGAGTTCAAGACATCTGGGAAGTCGGGAATAAATGAGCTCCGACTGGGAAAATACGCTTTGAATGGTCATCCAACTCAAAATTGCAAATCTGGCCTCTTTATAGATGTTCAAATGTTCTGGGGACAGCAAGGAGTCATCATGCCAGGTAGTCCTGAGGCATGGTCCTAGGGCTCAGGTCTTCAGAGAGAGAGAAAGAAAGGGAGAAAGAGAGATTTAGTGAGAGCATACTTAAATTCACACAGGACACCGGATAAGACAGGAGAAGTACTCCAGATATAACAGACTGACCCTAGCACCCCGACACATAAACTACTGCAGCATAAATACTGGAGGCTGAGACAGGAGGGGTCAGGAGACACTGTTCTGACTTGGTGGTGTACATATAGAATACAGTATAACCTGTTTTAGATAAATGTCATCATTGAATATTGTAAGAGCTTTCATTGTCTGCTAATATGCCCCATTTATTTATTCTACGGATCTGACTTGGTGTACAGGGAGAACAATGTATGATGGCCCATGTTCTGTATTTTGTAGCTGTATATTTCAAAAGTGCTCAACAAATCGTTATATTGACTACGTCCGTCCTGACGAAATTACGGTTTGCCTCTTTCCGCTTTTCCCTTCTGCCATATTTGGTACACCTCAATTGTCATTAGAAACCACATTTGTTTAAGCAAGTTGTAGCAGTGGTAAGATGTTGGGACTGCTGTTGGGACAGCTTTATGTAAGCCAAAACAGTTTGTGGGCACCGTTTGTTACCATTATAGTGCAGTTAATGTATTGTTTAGTGTTCTGTAGCGTAGTGGCTTTGCTGGCATGCATCCCACTATTTTATTTTCACCAAGATTTACATACTAAAATCACCACTGATGCAAACATACACACAAACCCCATCCGAGGAAGTGCCCTGTGACAAGATATCCACACTCAAAACACATACACACTGCTCACCCCACATATACTCTTCATAGATATGGGGCCCATTCTGACAAGAGTCAAGTTAACTTGGCATTGGGTGGGCTTGGGCAGTCCAAGAAAAGCAAAGCGGACGCACAAGAGAGCTGGGGCTTTTGTGAATGCAGAGTGTCACTTCATCATGGGGCCAACCCATAACATGGAAGGAAAGACCTTTGCAGCTTGGGGATCTGTGTTTGGGTGTTTGGGGATCACCTCTGTGGCTACCTCTGATGTCAGCTCCCATATTCTGATTGAGAGCTATTTCCTGGGTTATGTTTGTGTCTGTCAAGCGCAAGGGAAACAGTTTGCGATATTGTATATCAGAGAGCAGATGTCCTAATTACGCTATCCCACAAAGAGATCTGAGGGGGATTCAGCAGCAAGCAAAGTGTTACAGTTGTCTAATGTTACAGTTCTAAAACAAAGAAAGATATTTATAACTAGTGCATTTCTTCATAGAATTCCTATTGTTGTGATACCACACGGTTAGGTTCAGTGTCATGTGCCAGTTTATTATAATAATTTGGTGGGTGTGTATATTTGTATAAGTATATATATATATATATATGCTACATGACCGAAAGTATGTGGACACCTACTCGAACGTCTTATTCCAAAATCATTGGCATTAATATGGAATTGGTCACCCCTTTAATGCTTTAACAGACTCCACTTTTCTGGGAAGGTGGTCCATTTGATGTTGGAACATTGCTGCAGGGACTTGTTTCCATTCAGCCACAAGAACATTAATGAGGTCAGGCACTGATGTTGGGCGATTAGGCCACGCAGTCAGCGTTCCAATTCATCCCAAAGGTGTTTGATGGGGTTGAGGTTAGGGCTCTGTGCAGACCTGTCAAGTTCTTCCACACCGATCTCGACAAACCATTTCTGTATGGACCTCGCTTTGTGCACAGGGGAATTGTGATGCTTAAACAAGAAAGAGCCTTCCCCAAACTGTTACCAAAACGTTGTAAGCGCAGAAGATTTCCCTTCACTGAATCTAAGGGGCCAAGCCCAAACAATAAAAAACAGCCCCAGACCATTATTCTTCCTCCACCAAACTTTACAGTTGGCACTATGCATTGGGGCAGGTAGCGTTCTCCTGGCATCCTCCAAACTCAGATTAGTCTGAAGGATTGCGAGATTGTGAAGCGTGATTCATTACTCCAGAGAACGTGTTTCCACTGCTCAAGAGTCTAATGGTGGCGAGCTTTATGCCACTCCAGCCAACGCTTGCCATTGCACATGGTGATCTTAGGCTGTGTGTAGCTGCTCAGCCATAGATATTCATTTCATTAAGCTCCCGACAAACGGTTATTGTGCTGATGTTGCTTCCAAAGGCAGTTTGGAACACTATTGAGAGTGAGGACAGACAATTTTTGTGTGCTATGGCATTCAGCGCTCGGCGGTCACGTCTTGTGAGATTGGGTGGCATTCAACTTTGCGGATGGGCTGTTGTTCCTCCTAAACATTTCACAACGACACCACTTACAGTTGACCGGGACAGCTCTAGCAGGGCAGGAATTTGAAGAACTGACTTGTTTTTGTTTGAGTGTTTTCTGGGTAATAAAATATCACGAACACTTACCACGCTGCGCTTTGGTCCGATCCTCATTCCGACGAGAACCTTGACAACATTTTTACTCCTGAACTTATTAAGGCTTGCCATAACAAAGGTGTTGAATTCTTATTGACTCAAGACATTTCAGATGTTCATGTTTTTATTAGTATGTTCCTCTTTGATATTATGGGGTATTATTTGTAAGCCAGTGACAAAAATAATCGAAATTTAATCCATTTTAAATTCAGGCTGTAACACAACAAAATGTGTAAAAAGTCAATACTTGTGAATACTTTCTGAAGGAACTGTATACAGTGAGCTACAAAAGTATTAGGACAGTGACACATTTTGTTGTTGTTTTGGCTCTGTACTCCAACACCTTGGATTTCATATGATACAATGACTATGAGGTTAAAGTGCAGACTGTCAGCATTCATTTAAGGGTATTTTCATCCATATTGGATGAACCATTTAGATTGTTTTGTGCATGGTCCCCCCACCATTTGGGGACCAAAAGTATTGGGACAAATTCATGTATATGTGTTTTAAAGAAGTCAAAAGTTTAGTATTCGGTCCCATATTCCTAGCACGGAATGATTATATCAAGCGCGTGACTTTAAAAACTTGTTGGATGCATTTGATGTTTGCTACAATAAAAGGGATTCCAAAATGACAAAATGTACATTATTTAGCATTAATTTATATTGGGCACAACATAATCTGAAACACAACTAAAACAAACAGTAAACAAATTTGTCGAGTCACAAGCTTGATGAACTCGTTGCGTGCTATGAATATGGGACCAAAAACAAAACTTTTGACTCTTTTAATACACGGAATACACAGAAAACAAAATCACAGTATCATTCCTGTTTCTACTCTGCTTGATAATCAAGACAAGGTCTTGGATTAAGGTTGAGAGTGTGTCTCTGTGAAACATTAAGGCCCTTGTGTACAAAATGGAGTTTGTCAGCACGCAAGTGTGTGTCATTTTCCCTGGCTTCCTTATAATTAGGAGAATGTGGAACTTTGATGGACCACATCCCTTTGGCAGGAGCATCACAGGGGAAACAGAACTGCACCTGTAATTTGATTCTGGGATTTTGGAAGGAAAATACTATTTCAAATCAGGTAAATATTCAGAGAAAATGTGTACTTAGGGATGCTTGGTTGAAACATTTCTGTTTCTTAGGTGTTGAGAATGTCCACAGCTCATGATTGATGTTCTATAAAATACATGATTATTCATTATTAATGGGAGAACATGAGCTAATATCCACATTTGTGCGGCATGGAGGATATTTGAGGTTTATGAATGCATGTCCCACCTAATCATATTCACAATAGCATCATCCCCTTCAAAATGAGTCTGATGTTTTCCTAGGCAGAGAATACCTGGAGGGGACAAACACTGATAAACACTTCACTCAAACCAATGATTTGAGAGCTTCCAGAGGAGGCGGAAAAGGGAGAGCCTTCAAGAAGGAAGACCATTTTCATCAACCTCACCCACTTGCGTTTACAAACACATCTCATTGTTTTTTCCGCCAAATAAAATAAAGGTAAAAAAGCAGGATAATTTCTGGGGGGGATTTCCAGCAATCTCAATCATTGTTAGCAGGCTGAGGGCCTTTTTAAGCATCACGCTGAGATCAAACAATTTGGATCAAACCCCTGATTTTATTTCACGTTTCCTCACATTTCCAATCAAGGGAGCATTAGCCTAAGACATTAATGAGGCTACTAATCCATTTGGGACCCTTGTGATAACAGTTAATTGTCTGTAAAAATGTGTACAGATCCCCGTTTGTGTTGTTTACTAAGTGATTTGGATGTGGTTAGGCCCTAAAGAGGCATCATTATGTTGATAGTGCTTTGGAAAATGAGCCTCTTGATGGAGGAAACACCACAGTGGGGCTGAGTTAAAGATACACAGAGCTGCTTTTAAAATGTCTGTCTGAAGCACAAGTCTCTGTCTATGTCACATTCAAATTTAGACTGTCAGGTAAACATCAAGAATGGCTACAATGTTTTGTAACACTGCCACAATATTCAAGCAATGACCCCTTGGTGGAGGTTTCTAATGAATTTATATCAACGATCTCTCTCTGTAAGAGCAGGCCGACACCCTGTGAGGGGTATGAGTAGTGTGTGTGATGCTGAACTCAATATGAACTCAAATGTATCACTGTCAGGTAGGCTAAATGCTGTGCTGTTGTTGAGATGGCATCAGCCGCTGACATGCCTTAGTGAGGCCTGAGAGACAGAGAGAGCAAGAAGCTCAACACAAAAAGACAGCCAGGTGTTCTGGTTCCGGGCCTCCAGGGGGATACACCAGGCTTCATATGGCCGGGGGGATACACTAGGCTTCATATGGCCAGGGAGATACACCAGGCTTCATATGGCCACGGGGATACACCAGGCTTCGTATGGCCGGGGGGATACACCAGGCTTCATATGGCCGGGGGGATACACCAGGTTTCATATGGCCAGGGGGATACACCAGGCTTCGTATGGCCAGGGGGATACACCAGGCTTTATATGGCCAGGGGGATACACCAGGCTTCATATGGCCAGGGGGATACACCAGGTTTCATATGGCCAGGGGGATACACCAGGTTTCATATGGCCAGGGGGATACACAGGCTTCATATGGCCGGGGGGATACACCAGGTTTCATATGGCCAGGGGGATACACCAGGCTTCATATGGCTGTGAATCACACTGCTTTGTGTTTGTGGCCTTGTGATGAATTTGAACCCAATTTGGGTTCTGCACAAAGTTGGAATCTGGAGTTTGTGCAGAGCACACGCTTTAGGAAGGTTACTAATGCACACTAATGTGAGGGAAAATGGTTGTTAAAATATGTGCACCAGACGAAGAATAGAACATAACTCGATTCTCTTACTGTGAAATTTTGGAAATCAACACAGCACCCGAGAACAATCATTTAAAAAGTTCCGTTTCATTGCACAGCTGACCTAAAATATTGTTTGTCATTCCCTTGTGTTTCCTAATAAGTGTGTTGTTTCTGTTTTCCAGTTATGTTGATTTCTTGTCATTTAGTTGAATGATTTTATATTATTAAAACTAAATGTAAATTGATTTGGCATCAATGCATACATTTTATCTTTGCACTAAGCTACAAATTATAGTCAATATTTTTACTATTTGTAGCATCTCTGTATATATGGACTGACTGTTGAAAAGAATACAAAGAGAAAGATGTGTTTATGTTCTTGGCCCTTCACGTGTAACCTTGACTTGCCTGTACTGGCATTCAATTTACCGGCCTGTGATTTCAGGCCTTACTTTCTCATTACACCCAAAGTTTTTGTGTCCTTGAGCAACAAAAATGTGTTTGTGTATCTGTCTAAATCACTTGTCATATGCACATGCTCCTTTAAGGAAAGGCCAAGGGTGCCATTCGATTTCCTCCGCCTTGCTTCCATATTTATGCGTCTCATATTCACGTCATTGCCTGTGTCTAGGTTGCACTATCCATCAACACTTTTTATCCCCTTCGCACCAACAAAAAGGATATAAAAACGCTATTTTATGCCGGTCGTGTGCTGCCACAAATAAAAAACAGAACAACACACTTTATTAATCTGTCTGGATAACAAACTACTTAATAAACTACAGCTGATAAGTGAGGTAATTTGTATTAGTCAGAGCACATGGGCTTTCAGGGGAATGACCAGAAGCAATGAAGCTGTGAGGTAAAGAATTTTCAACACAATTGGAAATTTGGTGCTAATTATTTATTTTGTGCAGTGTCCTTTCTGAGAAAATGTCGGTTTAAAACCAAAAGGCTGAGAAAATACAGAAGACAAATATTATTTTCATATAATAATATCGTGTTTATAGTGTATATTAGTGATTATAATTGTATCACAATGTAATTCATTAACCTATTCACACCTATCTAACTCACAATCAGAAAAAAGTGTAAAATCAATATTAAATCATTTCCAGCCTACCTATTGACAGACTTTATTTGCATTCCATAACAATTTGTAAAGATTTTAGTAATACAGTCATTCGCCTTACCACAAGGGCCAGTGGCCTCTACTACTATGTTTTAGTGCCCACACTACCTCATACACATTCACAGGGTTTGGAAGGAACACTTTAAGGGTGAAAGGAGCTCATCCTCAGGTCTCAGGATTTGATCTGCTTTTCAAAAAGCCTAACAAAAACAGAACAAGAGAAAGGACCATTCCAAAAAACAGTGGATTGAGGAGATGTCTTCTTCAATTTTGTTCATTCAGAGAGATTCTGTTGTCTTTGGCCTGCTTAGGGGCAGAAGGTGAGGGAAACATACCACGGCAGTGCAATTATTATTCTCTGGCACAACAACAGAGAGCAAAAAAAGCATCAAAGGGTTTCCTCTAAGCACAGCATTCCCTCCAGAGGAAAAAACACAACCTGTGTGAATACCATTGTATGGACATTTGGTCTCTATGGCTACACATATTAGGGGCGAGTGGGTGAGGGGTTTTATTTTCTGGACTTGGTCTATACTTCATTGAACCTAATATTTATAATAGGCAAATAACTAATAACATAATTGCGCATAAGAACTTGTGTTATATTGTCATGTGGGGAAGTTTGAGATGAAGCAGAAATATTGGATTTTTTACATCTTATAAATATTTCTGGATAAAGCAGCATGTATTTGCCCAATATGTCCTTTTAAGGAGCCTACCGTTGCTACTTAAGTTCCTACTGTATGGATATTATTTGTAATTTTCAGAGGTAGACTGGCTCTAGCAGCCAAAACAGCGAAATACTCCATCTAAACATTAATCGATTCTCAATTGCGATATAGTTCGATAAAACATAAAGCTCTTTACTTTCATATCGCATCAAAATATATGCACGACCGTTCAAAAGTTTGGAGTCACTTAGAAATGTCCTTTTTAAAAATAAAAAAAGCAAATGTTTTGTCCATTAAAATAACATCTAATTGATCATAAATACAGTGTAAACATTGTTATTGTTGTAAATGACTATTGTAGCTGGAAGTAGCTGATTTTTTATGGAATATCTACATAGGCCCATTATCAGCAACCATCACTCCTGTGTTCCAATGGCACATTGTGTTAGCTAATCCAAGTTTATCATTTTAAAAAGGACAATTGATCATTAGAAAACCCTTTTGCAATTATGTTAGCACAGCTGAAAACTGTAGTGCTGATTTAAAGCAGCAATAAAACTGGCCTTCTTTAAACTAGTTGAGAATATGGAGCATCAGCATTTATGGGTTCGACTACAGGCTCAAAATGGCCAGACACAAAGAACTTTCTTCTGAAACTCGTCAGTCTATACTTGTTCTCAGAAATGAAGGCAATTCCATGCGAGAAATTGACAAGAAACTGAAGATATTGTACAATGCTGTGTACTACTCCCTTCACAGAACAACGCAAACTGACTCTAACTAGAATAGAAAGAGGAGTGGGAGGCCCCGGTGCACAACTGAGCAAAAGGACAAGTACATTAGAGTGTCTAGTTTAAGAAACAGACGCCTCTCTAGTCCTCAACTGGCAGCTTCATTAAATAGTACCTGCAAAACACCAGTCTCAGCGTCAACGGTGAAGAGTCGACTCCGGGATGCTGGCCTTCAGAATGTATTCATACCCCTTGACTTATTCCACATTTTATTATGTTACAGTCTGAATTCAAAATTGATTTAAAAAAATATATATATATATATCTACAGACAAAACCCAATAATGAGAAATTAAAAATACGTTGTTACAAATTTTTGCAAACATATTCAAATTATAAACAGAAATATCTGTCACGCTGGTATAAAGGATTTGGAGGCAGGCACAGGAATATATGATCTGGGTTTTTAATACACCCAAAACAAACACGTATATAAAACAGCAGGATGTACCCAAACAAAAGAGCGAGGGTAAACCTCGTAGAATGACACTGGACGAGACCCGTAATACACAAACATAAAACACGCAGCACAGGCTGAGACAACGCATTGGCACTCACACCACCAACGGGCATGGGAACAATAATCCACAGCCCAATGGGGAAACAAAGGACACATTTATACAAACACAATCCGTGAGGAATTGGATTCAGGTGTGCGTAATGACACTGGGGGGGGGGGGGGGGGGGGCACCTTTTGGCAGCGATTGCAGCTGTTAGTTTTTCTGGGTAAGGCTCTAAGAGCTTTCCAAACCAGGATTGTACAACTTTTGCCCATTTTTTTTTAAAATTCTTCAAGCTCTGTCAAATTGGTTGTTGATCATTGCTAGACCATTTTCAGGTCTTGCCAAACAGAATATTTTCAAGTAGATTTAAATCAAAACTGTTACTCTGCCACTCAGGAATATTGACTGTCTTTTTGTAAAACAACTCCAGTGTAGATTATGGCTTGTGCTTTAGGTTTTTGTCCTGCTGAAAGGTGAATTCATCTCACAGTGTCTGGTGGAAAGCAGACTGAAACAGATTTTCCTCTAGGATTTTGCTTGTTCTTAAGTCCATTCCGTTTATTCCTTAACAATTACAAGCATACCCATAACATAATGCAGCCACCACTATGCTTGAAAATGTGGAGAGTGGTGCTAAGTATTGTGTTGTTTTGGATTTCACCCAAATATAACACTTTGTATTCAGGACAAAGAGTTAATTGCCCTGCCACTGTTTTTGCAGTATTACTCTAGTGCCTTGTTGCAAACAGGATCCATGTTTTGGAATATTTTTATTCTGTACAGGCTTCCTTCATTTCACTTTGTCAATTAGTTTAGTATTGTGGAGTAACTACAATGTTGTTGATCCATCTTCAGTTTTCTCAAATCACAACTTTTAAACTCTGAAACGGTTTAAGTCACCATTGGCCTCATGGTGAAATCACTGAGCAGTTTCCTTCCTCTTTGGCATCTGAGTTAAGAAGGATGCCTGTATTGTTTTAGTGACTGGGTGTATTGAGTGGCGCAGCAGTCTGAGGCACTGCATCTCAGTGCAAAAGGCGTCACTACAGTCCCTGGTTTGTATCCAGGCTATATCACATCTGGCCGTGATTGGAAGTTCCATAGGGCAGCGCACAATGGGCCAGAGTAGTCCAGGTAAGAATTTGTTCTTAACTGACTTGCCTAGTTAAATAAAGGTTAAAAATAAATTGATACACCGTCCAAACTGTAATTAATATCTTCACCATTGTCACGCCCTGGACGAAGTATTTTGTGTTTTTCTTCATGTATTTGGTCAGGCCAGGGTGTGACATGGGTTTTTGTGTGATGTGTAGCTTAGTGGGGTTGTAGCTTAGTGGGGTGTTCTAGGAAAGTCTATGGCTGTCTGAAGTGGTTCTCAATCAGAGGCAGGTGTTTATCGTTGTCTCTGATTGGGAACCATATTTAGGCAGCCATATTCTTTGGTTGTATTGTGGGTGATTGTCCTGAGTGTCTTGATGGCCTTGGTCGATGTTAGATGACACATGTATAGGCTGTTTTTGGGTTTCGTTTATTGTTTTGTAGTGTTTGTGGTTACGTTTGTTTAAATAAACATGGCTCGCAATCGACACGCTGCAGTTTGGTCCGACACTCCTTCACCATATGAAAACTGTGACAACCATGCTCCATGATATTCAATGTCTGCTTTTATTTGTTTTTTTTACTCATCTACCAATAGGTGCCCTTCTTTGCGTGCCATTGGTTCTCCTCCCTGTTCTTTGTGGTTGAATCTGTGTTTGAAATTCACTGCTCGACTGAAGGACCTTACAGATAATGATATGTGTAGGGTACAGAGATGAAGTCATTCAAATATCATGTTAAACACATGGTTGCAAACAGTTAGTCCAGGCAACTTATTATGTGACTTGTTTAAGCAAAGTTTTACTCCTGAACTTATTTAGGCTTGTAAAAATGTCCAAAAACATAACTCCACTTTGACCATATGGGGTATTGTGTGTAGACCACTGACAAAAAAATAAATTTAATACATTTTAATTCAGGCTGTAACTCAACATTTGCAAAAAGGTCTGTGAATGCTTTCTGATGTATCGTTCATTCACAAGTCCAATAATGTATGTCGCAACTGCAGATTGCCCCTTTAAGTGTGGGGAAATTCATCATTACAGAAATAAAGGTTGATAACATTTTGAATGCTTTAATTGTAAACAAAAAGCTTTGTTTATGATTAAAGGTAAAATACACTGCATTTCAAACAATCAGCAATAATCAAATTAATTCAGGGCATGTGAAATTATAATATAATCTGTCCACAACCATAAAACCCACAAATAATTACATGATTTTATCAAAATGGTTTAATCTGCTTTTTAGCAATAATCACTTATATGTCATTCAAAATATGTCCATAATAAGACCAATGCGTTCAAATGGGCTTATTTTGGACCTAAGCATGTCACCTGTCTCCTACCTTTGGGACAACTACTCCCATTGTTTGTCATGCCCTGATCTGTTTTCACCTGCATTTGTGCTTGTCTCCACACCCCTCCAGGTGTCGCCCATCTTCCCCATTATCCCCTGTGTTTTCTGTTTGTCTGTTGCCAGTTCGTCTTGTTTGTCAAGCTTACCAGCGTTTGTCCTGTCAGCTCCTGTCTTTTCCCAGCCTATCTTTTGCTCGCCCTCCTGGGTTTTGACCCTTGCCTATCCTGACCCTGAACCCGCCCACCTGACCACTCTGCCTGACCCTGAGCCTTTCTGCCGTCCTGTAACTTTGCCTCTGCTGCTGTAATTAACATTGTACTTCGACATGGTCTGCATCTGGGTCTTACCTTATCCTGATATTGTTAGGGCGTAGACATGAACATCTTGTCATTATATACACATCTCTGGTGTAAATGGGAAGGTGCACACAGCACAGACGGAGTGAAGGAGATGAGACCAAAAAGTACAAGTGGACCTAAACGCTAAAAATACAGGCATATGGAATATCACGCAAAACATACATTTGAATGAATTCAAAATATCACCTAGCCCTAGGTGACCATGAGAAAATCTTCAATGCTCCATCTATTTAAATCAATCAAACAAATAATAAGGGATGTGCCTTGCCTAAGTGGAACAGCAATACTGTAAATGAATGAACTTCTGTCATTTGTCCCTTCTGTCCCTGGTCTCAGAGCATTTCATATTATTCTTTACGTAAATCTGAGACACTCCATTTTGTATAATATGTTAGATTTCATATGGTATGTGTTCATTTGTGGATGGCCATCATCCATTTCGTGTGATATGTTACAAATGACAATTTTACAATATGTTACAAATTAGCAAAACATACAATATGTTACAATATTTGCTTAACATATATGTTACGAATTCCAATTTGTTGTGGCTGACAATAGCTATGTGGCTAGGTGGACAAAGCTAATGTCAGCTAGCTAGCTAACATTAGCTCTAGGGGTTAAGGTTAGGAGGTAGGTTAAAGGGTTAGGGGAAGGGTTAGCTAAAAGGCTTAAGGTTAGGGTTAGGGAAAGGCTTAGCTTACCTGCAAAGTAGCTAAAAAAAGTAGTAAGTAGTTGCAAAGTTGCTAATTAGCTAAAATGCTGAAGTTGTCCGTAATGGCGTTATGTGCCCACCAATCCACCCTGACCAACCACCATTCTTTTGTTTTTGCCTTGAGGAACCTATCTTATGTGACCATACCAAACATAACATATCAAACTAATTTGAGTGTCCTGGATTTTCATTTACCATGTTACGTCTAGTCTATGAGACCAGTCTGGTCCCCTGTGTTATATGAGTTGGACAGCTACACGTATCAGACGGTGGCCTCCAGGCCATTGACCTGTATGCTGAAGTGATTGGTCTTCCCCTGTAAAGACACACCATCCACGTCTCCAGCCTGGACACGGAGAGGGACTACAAACAGAGGGAGATGAGGTAGAAGACTTCTACCACCTCCTGAAGATGGTCCATGTAAACCTCAACATGGAGGAGTGAGTGGAACATGGGGGCGGATAGGAGTGCACTGTATGCTGGAAAACACTTGGTTCATTATTTTTGATTAAAACAAAACCACTATTCATTAAATACGAATACCGAACTTGTCTTTGCGTGCATTGCGCAACACAGTTAGCTTTTAACAGCTAGGACCGTTATTTCTTGTCCCGGAATCCAGCTTAACAGACAGGTTGAAGCCTGATTGACAGAGACTCTAACCTGCTAGCCATAAAGCTAACGAAGTTGGTAGCAGATGTGTTTTGCAATGGAGCCCTCTTTGTCAGGAGAAATAAATTAATGGTTCCAGCGCTGCAGCTGTATCTACTACTCTGTGTTTCTGGACAAACCGGATCACTCAGAATTCCAATGCAGCAATTGTTTGCTTGCCGAGGATTATTGGCTTGAGATGGCTTCCTTGACCACGCAGGTCGCCAACCTACATAAGAAACTGGGGAAAACACAGAGTGGAATGTTTACCTTTTCTATGCCGGTGGCTGGATGGCATTCAATCTTGTTAGATGCCTCTCCACCTTGCTGTTTGTTGCTATCCGATAGGCCGGTGTTACCCGAAGCTCCCCCATCAGATATCAAGGCAATCAACGATGCTAGCATATCACGAGCCGTGGAAGATGAAGACAGTGGCCTCCCGCAGAGCAGTCTACACACCCAAGGAGAGGCCCAGAGCGGATACAAACAGGCGCCAGGAGCAACAGCCTCAAGTTATCCTGCCTCTCGCACATCCATAAAGGGTTTTCCGAATCCTCTGACACGTGGGAGTGGGCGGATTTGCTCGTCCTTTTCATCAGCCGTGATTTTGGGCAGCTCCATGGTAAAAAATTGTTGTAAAAGAGTGTTCCTGGTGAAAAAACTCACTTAGATAATACCCTTGATGATACAGTGGTAGAAATAAAAGGTTATAACATTAACAGAAAATATAGCAATGCCAATGGTGCTGGTGTTGCTGTTAATATTCAGAACTACATTCCTGTAAAGATTAGAGAGGATCTCATGTTAAATACTGTTGAAGTAATATGGCTACGGGTTAATCCTCCTCACCTAAAGGACATTCTGGTGGGAAGCTGCTATAGTTCTCCAAGTGCTAACAGTCAGTATCTGAATAACATGTGTGAAATGCTTGATAATGTATGTGATATCAATGGAGAGGTATGTTTTCTGGGTGATTTAATAAATATTGACTGGCTTTCATCAAGCTGCCCATTTAAGAAAAAGCTTCAAACTGTAACCAGTGCCTGCAACCTGGTTTAGGTTATCAGTCAACCAACCAGGGTAGTTACAAACAACACAGGAATGAAATCATCAACATGTGTTGATCACATTTCACATTGATCACAAGAAGCTTTGCATTGATTCCTATGTTATTGATGTAAATAATATATGTTGGTCCGTGGTGTATGATGAGGAGCAAACAGACACTGCACTAGACACATTTATGTGCTTATTCCAGTTGCTAAAGGAATAGCAAATAAGTCTGGCTGCACAACCGATTGGCAACTTATTGCAAGTTGAGAAATCATGTGACTAAACTGAATAAAATGAAGAAGAAACTACAATATGAAACAAAGATAAATGAAATAAAGAATGATAGTAAAAAGCTTTGGAGCACCTTAAATTAAATTCTGTGAAAAAAGGAAAACTCACCTCCATCATTCATTGAATCAGATGGCTCATTCATCACAAAACCAACTGATATTTCCAACTACTTTAATGATTTCATTGGCAAGATTAGCAAACATAGGAATGACATGCTAGCAACAAACACGGACGCTACACATCCAAGTATATCTGACCAAATAATGAAAGACAAGCATTGTCATTTTTAATTCCATAAAGTGTGTGTGGCAGAGGTGAAAAAATTATTGTTGTTTATCAACAATGACAAGCCACCGGGGTCTGACAACTTGAATGGGCAATTACGGAACATAATAGTGAATGATATCGCCATTCCTATTTGCCACATTTCAATTTAAGCCTAATAGAAAGTGTGTGCCCCCAGGCTTGGAGGAAGCAAAAGTCATTCCGCTACCTAAGAATAGCAAAGCCCCCTTTACTGGCTGAAATAGCCTGACCAATCAGCATGTTACCAACCCTTAGTAAACTTTTGGGAAAATTGTGTTTGACTAGGTACCATGCTATTTTAGGGTAAACAAATTGACAACAAACATTCAACATGCTTGTAAGGATAGACATTAAACAAGCACAGCACTAACACAAATAACTGATGATTGGCTGAGAGAAATTGATGATAAAAATATTGTGGCGGCTGTTTTGTTAGACTTCGGTGCAGCTTTTACATCATCAATCATTGTCTGCTGCTGGAAAAACGTATGTGTTATGACTTTACACCCCCTGCTATATTGTGGATAAAGAGTTACCTGCCTAACAGAACACATAGGATGTTATTTAATGGAAGCCCTTCCAACATAATCCAGGTAGAATCAGGAATTCCACAGGGCAGCTGTCTAGGCCCCTTACTTTTTTCAATCTTTACCAATGACCTGCCTCTGGCTTTGAGCAAAGCCAGTGTGTCTATGAATGCAGATGACTCAACACTATGCATGTCAGCTACTACAGTGACTGAAATGACTGCAACACTTAACAAAGAGCTGAAGTTAGTTTCAGCGTGGGTGGCAAGGAGTAAGTTAGTGCTAAATATTTCTAAAACTAAAATTCTTGTATTTGGGACAAATCATTCACTAAACCCTAAACCTTACCTAAATATTGTAATAAATAAATTGGAAATGTAGCACCTCATGGTGACTAAAATGCTTGGAGTAAACCTGGATTATATACTGTCATGGTCAAAACAAGGTGATACAATAGTAGCAAATATGGGGAGAAGTCTGTCCATAATTAAGGGCTGCTCTATCTTTTTAACAGCACTATCAAAAGGCAGGTCCTACAGGCCCTAGTTTTGTTGCACCTGGACTACTATTCATGTGGTCAGGTGCCACAAAAAGGAATTTAGGAATTGCAATTGTCTCAGAACAGGACAGCACGGCTGGCCCCTTGATGTACACAGAGTTCTAATATTAAGAAATATGCAAGTAAATCTCTCCTGTCTCAAAGTGGAGGAGAGATTGACTTCATCATTACTTGTATTTATGAGAGTTATTGACATGTTGAATGTATGCATACCTGTTGAACACATGTTGGACACCCATGCATACCCCACAAGACATGGCACAAGCGGTCTCTTCACAGTCCATAACAGACTATGGGAGGCACACAGTACTACATAGAGCCATGACCACATGGAACTTTATTCTAGATCAAGTAACTGATGCAAGCAGTAAAAAAAAAGTATAAAAAAAAATAATAATTAGACTGATAAAAAAACACTTCATGCAACAGCGGGGACTGTGAAGCAACACAAACATAGGCACAGACGCATGCAAACACACACGATAACATACGCACTATACACACACATGGATTTTTACTGTAGACATGTGGTAGTGGTGGAGTAGGGGCCTGAGGGCACACAGTCTGTTAACTTGTGAAATCTGTGAATGTATTGTAATGTTTATTAAATGGTATAAACAGCCTTAATTTTACTGGACCTCGGGAACAGTAGCTGCACCTTTACAAAAAAGGCCACAGTGCTCCTTGCCAGCTATAAACCGAACCTACCATTTTTAATAGCAGTTAGTTACTCTATCGTATTTGATAGATTAGTTTCACAAGAGATGGGCTTGAGGTTTTCTTGTCATGGTCTTGGAAAGTGAATTTGGCCAATGCTCTATTTTGTATTATCTGTTTATCAAAGTTTGATAGTAGTAGTGGTCAGGTGGCATCTAACAACCAGACAAGAAGAGCAGGAAACCTTCAATTTTGTCCACTGTTTGACAAAGTTCGGAGACAATATGAATCAACAATGAATATTTCATCAAATGCACTTTTTGTTTTGCCAGAATGGTCAAAGAATGTTAGTTTGTGCCAAATAATAGATGAGCCTGGTGGTGGTGTGGTATAATGAAGTTATCTAACAGTAGTGTGGTGTGGTATAGTGAGTTTATCTCACGGCGGTGGTATGGTATAGTGAGTTTATCTCACGGTGGTGGTGTGGTATAGGGAGAATATCTCATGGCGGTGGTGTGGTATAGGTAGGTTATTTCATGGCGGTGGTGTGGTATAGTGAGTTTATCTCATGGCAGTAGTGTGGTATAGGGAGAATATCTCATGGCGGTGGTGTGGTATAGGTAGGTTATTTCATGGCGGTGGTGTGGTATAGGGAAATTATCTCATGGCAGTAGTGTGGTATAGGGAAATTATCTCATGGCAGTGGTGTGGTATAGGGAAATTATCTCATGGCAGTAGTGTGGTATAGGGAAATTATCTCATGGCAGTAGTGTGGTATAGGGAAATTATCTCATGGCAGTAGTGTGGTATAGGGAAATTATCTCATGGCAGTAGTGTGGTATAGGGAAATTATCTCATGGCAGTAGTGTGGTATAGGGAAATTATCTCATGGCAGTAGTGTGGTATAGGGAAATTATCTCATGGCAGTAGTGTGGTATAGGGAAATTATCTCATGGCAGTAGTGTGGTATAGGGAAATTATCTCATGGCAGTGGTGTGGTATAGGGAAATTATCTCATGGCAGTAGTGTGGTATAGGGAAATTATCTCATGGCAGTGGTATGGTATAGGGAGGTTATCTGACGGGGGTGGAGGGGTGTTGTATACGGAGTTTATCTGACAGTGTGTTATAGGGAGGTTATCTGACTGCGGTTGAGTGGTGTGGTATAGGAGGTTATCTCATGGGAGTAGTATAGGGAGGTTATCTCTGGCAGTGGTGGTGTGGTATATTGAGGTTATCTGACAGGGGTGGCGTGGTGTGGTAAAGGGAGACTATCTGACGGGGTGGTTTGGTATAGGGAGGTTATCTGACAGGGGTGGCGTGGTGTGGTATAGAGAGGTTATCTGACGGGGGTGGAGGGGTGTTGTATACGGAGTTTATCTGACAGTGTGGTATAGGGAGGTTATCTGACTGCGGTTGAGTGGTGTGGTATAGGCAGGTTATCTGACGGGATAGTATAGGGAGGTTATCTGGCAGTGGTGGTGTGGTATATTGAGGTTATCTGACAGGGGTGGCGTGGTGTGGTAAAGGGAGATTATCTGACGGGGTGGTTTGGTATAGGGAGATTATCTGACGGGGTGGTTTGGTATAGGGAGGTTATCTGACAGGGGTGGCGTGGTGTGGTATAGGGAGGTTATCTGATGGGGTGGTTTGGTATAGGGAGGTTATCTGACTGGGGTAGTGTGGTGTGGTATAGGGTCGCTATCTGATGGGGTTGGTGTGGTATAGGGAGGTAATTTTTGACGGGGTGGTGTGGTATAGGGGGGTTATCTGATGGGGTTGTGTGGTATGGGAGGTTATCTGACGGGGTTGTGTGGTATAGGGAGGTTATCTGACGGGGTTGTGTGGTAAAGGGAGTTTATCTGACAGGGTTGTGTGGTATAGGGAGGTAATCTGTCAGGGATGGTGTGGTATAGGGAGGTTATCTGACGGGTGATGTGGTAAAGGGAGGTTATCTGATGGGGTTGTGTGGTATAGGGAGGTTATCTGACGGTGTGGTATAGGGAGGTTATCTGACTGCGGTGGTGTAGTGTGGTATAGGGAGGTTATCTGATGGGGATGGTGTGGTGTTGTATAGGGAGGTTATCTGACTGGGGTGGTGTGGTGTGGTATAGGGAGGTTATCTGACGGGCATGGTGTGGTATAGGGAGGTTGTCTGATGGGGGTGGTGTGGTATAGGCTGGTTATCTGACGGTGGTGTGGTATAGGGAGTTTATCTGACGGTGGTGGTGATGTATAGGGAGGTTTTCTGACGTGGGCGGTGTGGTATAGGAAGGTTATCTGACGGGGGTGGTGTGGTATATGGAGGTTATCTGACAGGTGGTATAGGGAGGTTATCTGACGGGGTTGTGTGGTATAGGGAGGTAATCTGTCAGGGATGGTGTGGTATAGGGAGGTTGTCTGACTGGGGTGATGTGGTAAAGGGAGGTTATCTGATGGGTTGTGTGGTATAGGGAGATTATCTGACAGAGTTGTGTGGAATAGGGAGGTTATCTGTCAGGGATGGTGTGGTATAGGGAGGTTGTCTGACGGGTGATGTGGTATAGGGAGGTTATCTGACGGTTGTAACGTAGTTCGTCTGTTGTTTGAAGAGAGTCAAACCGAAATGCAGCGTGTAGGTTACTCATGACTTTTAATGAAGATAATGCGGTACATGAAATAACTGAAGAAGAAAACAACAAACGAGTGAAACTAATTACAGCCTATCTGGTGACTAACACAGAGACAGGTACAATCACCCACGAAATACAACGCGCACTCAGGCTACCTAAACACGGTTCCCAATCCGAGACAACGAGAATCAGCTGACTCCAATTAGGAATCGCCTCAGGCAGCCAAGCCTAACTAGACACACCCCTAATAATACACACTCCCAATTAATACAAACCCCAATACGAAATAACAACATATAAACCCATGTCACACCCTGGCCTACCCAAACATATAACAAAAACACAAGATACAATGACCAAGGCGTGACAACGGTGTGGCATAGGGAGGTTATCTGACTGCGGTTGTGTAGTGTGGTATAGGGAGATTATCTGATGGGGATGGCGTGGTGTTGTATAGGGAGGTTATCTGATGGGGTGGTGTGTTATAGGGAGGTTATCTGACTGTGGTGGTGTGGTGTGGTATAGGGAGGTTATCTGACGGGGATGGTGTGGTATAGGGAGTTTATCTGACGGGGTGGTGTGGTTTAGGGAGGTTATCTGACTGGGGTGGTGTGGTGTGGTATAGGGAGATTATCTGACGGGGATGGTGTGGTATAGGGAGGTTATCTGACTGGGGTGGTGTGGTGTGGTATAGGGAGGTTATCTGATGGGAATGGTGTGGTATAGGGAGCTTATCTGACTGGGGTGGTGTGGTATAGGGAGGTTATCTCATGGCAGTAATGTGGTATATGGAGATTATCTCATGGCAGTGGTGTGGTATAGGGAGGTTATCTGACTGGGGTGGTGTGGTGTGGTATAGGGAGGTTATCTGACTGGGGTGGTGTGTTATAGGGAGGTTATCTCATGGCGGTAATGTGGTATATGGAGATTATCTCGTGGCAGTGGTGTGGTATAGGGAGGTTATCTGACTGGGGTGGTGTGGTGTGGTATAGGGAGGTTATCTGACTGGGGTGGTGTGTTATAGGGAGGTTATCTCATGGCGGTAATGTGGTATATGGAGATTATCTCGTGGCAGTGGTGTGGTATAGGGAGATTATTTCATGGTCGTAGTGTGGTATAGGGAGGTTTTTTCACAGCGGTGGTGTGATATAGGGAGGTTATCTGACGGGGTGGAGGGGTGTTGTATACGGATGTTATCTGACGGGGGTGGTGTGGTATAAGGAGGTTATCTAACAGTAGCGTGGTGTGGTATAGGGAGAATATCTCATGGCGGTGGTGTGGAAAAGGGAGATATCTGACGTGGATGGTGTGGTATAGGGATCTCAGGGAGTGGTGTGGTATAGGGAGTTTCTCTGATGGTTTATCTCATGGGTGGTATGGTAGGGAGCTTATCTGACAGTGGGGTATAGGGAGGTTATCTGACGGAGTTGTGTGGTATAGGGAGCTCATCTGACGGGTGTGGTGCAGTGTTATCTGACGTTGAGGAATAGGGAGGTTATCTGGCGTTGCGGTATAGGGAGGTTATCTGACTGTGGTTGAATGGTGTGGTCTGGGAAGGTTATATGAGGGGATAGTATGGAATAGGGAGTTTATCTGACAGGGGTGGTGTGGTATAGGGAGGTTATCTGATGGGGTTGTGTGGTATAGGGAGGTTATCTGACAGGGTAATGTGGTATAGGGAGGATATCTGACAGGGGTGGTGTGGTATAGGGAGGTTATCTGATGGGATGGTGTGGTATAGCGAGGTTATCTGATGGTGCGCTATAGGAAGGTTATCTGACTGTGGTTGAGTGGTGTGGTATAGGTAGGTTATCTGAGGGGATAGTGTGTTATAGGCTGGTTATCTGACGGGAGTGGTGTGGTGTGGTATAGAAAGGTTATATGGCGGAGATGGTGTGGTATAGGGAGGTTATCTGATGGTGCTGGTGTGGTATAGGGAGGTTATATTATCTGGCGGGGTGGTGTGGTGTTGTATAGCGAGGTTATCTGACAGGAGTGTGGGGTGTTGTTTAGGGCGGCTATCTGACGGGGTGGTGTGGTATAGGGAGGTTATCTCAAAGTGGTGTGGTATAGGCAATGTATCTGGCGGGTTGTGTGGTATGTTATAGGGAGATTATCTGATGGGGGTGGTGTGGTGTGGTATAGGGAGGTTATCTGACGGTGGTGGTTTGTTGTTGTATAGGGAGATTATCTGACAGGGGTGGTGTGGTGTGGTATAGAAAGGTTATCTGACGGGAGTGGTGTGGTATATGGAGTTTATCTGACAGATGGTATAGGCAGGTTATCTGACGGGGGTGGTATGGTATAGGGAGGTTATCTGACGGGCATGGTGTGGTATAGAGAGGTTGTCTGATGGGGGTGGTGTGGTATATGGAGGTTATCTGAATGTGGTGGTGCAGTGTGGTATAGGGAGGTTATCTGACAGGGGTGGTGGGGTATAGGAAGGTTATCTGGCGGGGTGGTGTGGTATATGGAGGTTATCTGAATGTGGTGGTGCAGTGTGGTATAGGGAGGTTATCTGACAGGGGTGGTGGGGTATAGGAAGGTTATCTGGCGGGGTGGTATGGTATATGGAGGTTTTCTGACGGTGTGGTGGTGGTGTGGAAAGGGAAGTTATGTGATGGGGGTGGAGGGGTGTTGTATACAGAGGTTATCTGACAGGGTTGTGTGGTGTGGTATAGGGAGGTTATCTGACGGGGGTGGAGGGGTGTGGTATAGGGAGGTTATCTGACGGGGTTGTGTGGAATTGGGAGGTTATCTGACGGGGTTGTGTGGAATTGGGAGGTTATCTGATGCGAAGGTGTTGTATAGCGAGGTTATCTGACTGTGCGGTATAGGGAGGTTATCTGACGGGGGTGGTGTGGTATAGGGAGGTTATCTGACGGGGATGGTGTGGTATAGGCTGGTTATCTGACAGGTGGTGTGGTATAGGGAGTTTATCTGACGGTGGTGTGGTATAGGGAGGTTTTCTGACGGGGGTGGTGTGGTACAGGAAGTTTATCTGACAGGGGGTGGTGTGGTATATGGAGGTTATCTGACAGGTGGTATAGGGAGGTTATCTGACTGTGGTGGTGCAGTGTGGTAAAGGGAGGTTATCTGACAGGGGTGGTGGGGTATAGGAAGGTTATCTGACGGGGTGGTGTGGTACATGGAGGTTATCTGACGGAGGTGGTGTGGTGTGGTATAGGGAGGTTATCTGACAGAGTTGTGTGGTATAGGGAGGTTATCTGATGGGGATGGTGTGGTATAGGGAGGTTGTCTGACGGGTGGTGGTGGTGTGGTATAGGAAGGTTATGTGACAGAGGTTGTGTTGTATAGGGAGGTTGTCTGACGGGGGTGGTGTGGTGTGGTATAGGGAGGTTATCTGACAGAGTTGTGTGGTATAGGGAGGTTATCTGATGGGGATGGTGTGGTATAGGGAGGTTGTCTGACGGGTGGTGGTGGTGTGGTATAGGAAGGTTATGTGACAGAGGTTGTGTTGTATAGGGAGGTTGTCTGACGGGGGTGGTGTGGTGTGGTATAGGGAGGTTATCTGACAGAGTTGTGTGGTATAGGGAGGTTATCTGATGGGGATGGTGTGGTATAGGGAGGTTGTCTGACGGGTGGTGGTGGTGTGGTATAGGAAGGTTATGTGACAGAGGTTGTGTTGTATAGGGAGGTTGTCTGACGGGGGTGGTGTGGTGTGGTATAGGGAGAATTTCTGATGGGGGTGGTCTGGTGTTGTATAGCGAGGTTATCTGACTGGGGTGGTGTGTTATAGGGAAGTTATCTGACAGGGGTAGTGTGGTATAGGGAGGTTTTCTGATGGGGTGGTGGCGAATAGTAAGGTTATCTGACGGGATGTGTGGTATAAGGAGGTTATTTTACGAGGTTGTGTTGTATAGGGAGGATATCTGACTTGGTGGTGTGGTATAGGGAGGTTATCTGATGGGGGTGGTGTGGTATAGGGAGGTTATCTGATGGGGGTGGTGTGGTGTGGTATAGGGAGGTTATCTGGCGGGGTGTGTGGTGTAGTATAGGGAGGTTATCTGGCGGGGTGTGTGGTGTAGTATAGGGAGGTTATCTGGCGGCGTGTGTGGTGTAGTATAGGGAGGTTATCTGGCGGGGTGTGTGGTGTAGTATAGGGAGGTTATCTGGCGGGGTGTGTGGTGTAGTATAGGGAGGTTATCTGGCGGGGTGGTGTGGTGTAGTTATGATGGGGAGGTTATAGTTTTCTGATGGGGTGTGTGGTGTAGTATAGGGAGGTTATCTGGCGGGGTGTGTGGTGTAGTATAGGGAGGTTATCTGGCGGGGTGTGTGGTGTAGTATAGGGAGGTTATCTGACGGGGGTGGTTTGGTGTAGTATAGGGAGGTTATCTGATGGGGATGGTGTTTTGTGGTATAGGGAAGTTTTCTGATGGGGTTGGTGTGGTGTTGTATAGGGAGGTTATCTGACGGTGATGGTGTGGTATAGGGAGGTTATCTGACACGTGGATTTGATCCAACAAGGCTCCCTTTTCTTTTAACACTCTCACAGGCACAACATCCAAGGCCCTATCCAAGGGAAAGCACAATAATCTCTCTCTCTCTCTCTCGCTCTGTCTTTCCTCTCCTCTTCTCCACTTCTCTCTCTTCTCTTCAATCTCTCTTCACACCTCACCCTATTTTGTTCCTGGTCAAGTGCTGGCTGGCTCTGTGATCGCTAGGTTTAGCTAATTTCCTATTTCCAGGGCAGGGCTGACGTGACCCCGTCCCTTGTTAGGGCCACAGGCTAGTAGAGGCCTCAGGGAGCCCACAGGGGCCAACAGACATCCAGTCCTCACTGTGTTTACCTCTCTCACAGTTAACCATGGAGGGAATAGACCTGTAGACATAAACAATAAGCTTCCTTTCTCACTACAGAAGGGCTGGATGTAAAGAGCTGTTCATTTAACCTAGTGTGTTTGGAGTTTAACTCACTATCCATGCTATCTTTCTATGTTTCCTATTTGGGGTGGTCCACTGGTTCATTATTGCACCCTAATTTGAACATTCCATTGAGGTCAGATACGTTGGTGTAGCCTAGGGTTAAGGGTTATGTGAAATTTCTGTGAAAATACAATTGCTTCCAATGGCTCATTTCTTTTGAATATGCAGTTTATTTAAAGTTGTGTGTTTTATTCACCTTAAGTTTAGTGCTGAGTTTGATTGTGTCGTGGTGAAGAGGAGTAAAAAAATCTAACATCTTCCGATAATTAGCTGTTAAATCACCCTCACAGTAAAAGAGCAGTTTTAGTGTAAAAATATGTTCTATTTGGGAAGTGTGATAGTTTGGATTAATTAGATGTTGTAAAAATCTATTTCGCAAATGACAATTGAACATAAATTAAATAAAAGCATTTTGAAGCTGTAATGATTCTGAGTGGATCTTTTTTTCTTCCTCTATAATTTTTTAAAGTTTGGCAACTCTGCTCATAAGGTGAGCCAACACTGCCACCTATGGACCAATCTCAGGCATTGCCTGACCAAAACCAAACTCACAAGTCCCTTTGGTCTCCCACAGAGTTTAGGGCCATTCAGAATCAAAAGGTGGGATAATTGTCAGTGGAACCGTTGTCAATGGGGAACAAATGCTCATTTATTATCCCCCCTCCGCAGTGACAATGTGCCCTCTGCCCCCCCCCCCCCCCCCCCTCTCCTGTCATGGGTGTCTGTGAATGGCCTTCTCTCTGTGAAGTGTGTAACCCGATAGACACGCGAGCCATAGCATACCCTGGCCCATCCTGTCATGGTTCTCATCTTTGAACCTGGCCTTTGGGGGGGAGAAATAACTGTTTTGTCAGAGGCGGAGGGGATCTTTCACTCCGTTCTCAGTGTCTCTCTGTGTGTGTGTGTGTATGTGTGTAGGTGATGATTGTAAAGTGGTCTGATGCCCACATATCTGATGGCTTCTCATCCCCTGCCCTGCCAAGCATTATGCCTCATAAATCAGACCTCCGATTGAATGTCAGCATGTCACTCTCTATCTCATATCTCACCATATGAGGGATTCAACGTTTTGAGAGGAAATCGTTTTGATGGGGAAACATCTGCTCAGTTTACCACTAAACATGTCAAATCCATAACTTGTGAAATGCATGCATGATGCTTCTATACCTTTTTCAGTAATATTCTCTTCCAGAAAATGGATGGATGCAGCAGGACTAACATCTACATTAATAACATTCTTGTACATTCAGATAAAGCTTTTAAAAAATATATCATTCTAAATCAAGGATTATTCTCTCTTTATTTCACCTTCTCCTGTCCTGTACGTCAATACTGTACATGCTGTGGAGGGTGGCTAGCTTGGTTATTAAGATCAGCAGTGTCAGTAACCCCTGGCTGAAACGCCTGCCCCCACTTCATCCCCACCCCACAGGCCTGGGCAAAGGTTCATATTAGCCATCTTGCATCCCTCAAGTTCTTCATCGCCTCTTTGTGAGTGAGTGAGTGAGTGAGTGAGTGAGTGAGTGAGTGAGTGAGTGAGTGAGTGAGTGAGTGAGTGAGTGAGTGAGTGAGTGAGTGAGTGTTCCCTGAAGGTTAGGTCAGAGGTCCCCGGTTACATGATAACATGTTTCTATCTTCATCCACCACACAAGGTGCTATAAGCATCAACTCCTATCTCTAATTCCCTGGCATGTTCAAACTTCCCCTTCTACAGTCTTCACAGGAAAGAATACTATTTTCCCTCAATCCCCTTGCAACTTGATTATTTTTTAAACTGTGGACTTTTTTAACAATAAGATTGCAATGTCTCTCAACTGAGCAGCAAAGACAAAAGGTTCCATCTCATTAGGCTGATAGGGAAGAATAGATTATACTCATATCTAGGCTTTTCATTATGAAACGTCTAATTAGCAGCAGCTTGACATTTCTGTCACATTCCTGCCCTGGCTCTGTGGAGGATGGAAATGTTACATTCAGATCCTATTCCTACCATGTAATTAATCAGACTATTCAGGAACACAGTGGTTTCAAACATCGTTATTTCGATAACTGAGTAATAGCCTATCCAAGGGCTACTACACCCTGAACTTCATGTTTTTCTTTCCTTTTTATCAAGCCAAATTCTTTCTTTTTTTCCTCACAATGTCACAGAAAAACACTGGAGAGCGCCAGGCCGCCAGTTCTTTGAACTTTGTAGATGTTCAAATATTCCCTTCCATTGGTGCGTGTTAAAACACCACATTTTTGGGGAGATAATCCCTGTGTTAAACACACAGACACAGTCTCTCGTCATCCCCAGCCTCACCCCCTACCCTCCACCCCATTATCGACAGCAGCAGACTGGGCTGGGGCCCTCTGAGATTGGAGAGGGGGAGTCGACACAAGTCCAAAATTATTTATTTTCCCCATCTCTCGCTCTTTCTTCTTATCTTCATATTGGGCCTGTATTGTGTTGTCGTCATTGCCTTTTAAGAAACCTTTAGAAGCCTGACGTTGCGTTGTTGCAGGTGCCGTAGTGGAGGGTTCTTGCTGTGAGGTTTAGAAGAGAGAAGAGGAAAGAAGGATAGAACTGGCAAAAGAGTCTGGTGTTGAACCTGGAGACCTAGGTTATTGATCAGAGGGTTGAGGTGTTGGAAATCAGTTGCTACACAGCACAGCGGTGTGTTGTGAGGGGAGAAAATCAAACACACCCCTACTCTGTGCCGTGTTAGGCGTGTTGGACGTTAGGCACGTGGGGGCTCAAAGAAAATGGATTTCTTTAAAAAGCTGCTTAAAACATAAATCATGGCCACTGAGGTCACAGAGAGGCTTTATGAGATCGGATCAATAAAAATACTAATGTGAGCGTCCTGTACATGTTATGTCGGACGAATCTATATATAAAAAATCACTGTTATTATTAGCAGTGTGGTAGTAACATTAACAATAGATAAGATATTCTAATTAGTTTCATGCATTTTCAGGACAAGTAAAGGCTGGCTGTGTGTAGCTTGTCTCATGTCTTAATAATGAGGCTAGTAGCATAGCCTAGATTCTTTAAACTCAGATACTTACTGCCTGGCTCGCCTTCTAGCTGTGTTAGCCCATTGTTAACTTTTTCAGACTGACCAGCTCATATTTGTGTTGGTTAGAGGGAACAGTGACAGACAGTGGGGTGAGATTGCGGGTTGATTTGCACACGAGGAAGGATAGCATTACCGCTGAGATAATGGCCGCCTGTATTGTTCTCGCCCCTGTGTGGAAGTGGCGGGACAGGATCTATTAGAACTAGGCATATTTCCCTCAGACCCAACCGACATAGCAAACGGAACAGTCAGACCCACACAAACATTAGATAAAGAGCCTTGCCAGAAGCCTTTGTAATTTGTTTGTATTTTTCTGCTTAATGTACTTTGCTCAATCTTGTTTAGTGATCATGGAAACAGATAGCCTTATCTTGGCTTGCCAAGGGCAGGCTGGTTAGGTGAATGTTGTCCCAAATGGAGATAAAAAAAATCCTGGTCACAAGATTGATTGTAGACATAGAGTTATTTGCATCAGATTGCTTGGGACTAGGTTCAGCTAATATTTTGGGGGGGGTGCAACACTTACTTTCATGGATAGTGTGTGTGTTGACTATTTGAGTAACTCACACATGGTTTCTGAGATGTTTGATTCACCAAGGAGCCTGAGAGTCTATCATTTTTCTGTAGGTTTTTCAACTACCCCTTTTCCAGTTTTCAACGAAAAGAAGAGATCGTCACCCATGTGAAAGTAATGTGACATAAGCATACTGGGGTTAAGAAGTTAATAATTAAAAGTAAATTGGAACAAAGACAGAGACGATCCAACAACTACAGCCGTTTCACACATATACAAAAACAATCTGAGGCTTCTTATCCCAGAGCTCTCTTAGAGCACCCCGTTGTGAAGAATTCATTCAACTTTCTGTAGCTGCCTGTCTTCAGTCAGTCCCAAAAGTGTCTGCCTTTTCCCCTTCTCTCACGTCTGACCAACCGGATGGCTGAGGTATAGTGCTGCTCAGTCAGTCGACTCCCACCAACCATCTCCCAGACAATTAGGCAGACTTCAATGTTTTGTTTTGCAAAGCATTCCCTGAGAGAAATATTTGTGGCAGACTCCCTGCCTCCTGCAGCTAAAGCCATAACCCAATGAAGAAAAATACTTTCTGGCAACTGGAGAGTGTGTAAAACCTGCATTACAGCCATATTTTCCCCATCTTTCTGAGGAGGGGGGTGGTCCGGGAGTCTACCACAATATCTGAGGCACAGAACGTGAAGGGAGAAGCAAATGTTGTCAAGATGCTTGGTTGGATCCTGACTGTTTTTACTCCATTGACGACCTCAACAGGAAAGCATTTGCATCTTGGAGAGGAGCCGGCCAGAGAGGAGAGCGTGAGAGCTTGTTGTGAAGCTGGAAAAGTGACTGACACCGGTTGCCGTGGTGCATGATGATTCCTTATGAATTCTGCAATCGCCCTGACTGGAAGCTTCCCCTGTCTCAGACAGTCCCACCTCACCCCAGGCAACTGAGAATGTTTCAGTGACAGAGAGAGGATTAAAGTTTGTTTTATGCCCTACGGAGAGGAAAGGAGAGTCACGTCAGCATTTTATCAGGGAATTGTGTCATGATTGCAGATGGAGATGCAGTCTGTTTGGAACAGGTTGCAACATATCCTGTGTTTTGACCTGAAATGGCTCCAAATCGATTTAATAGCCATATAGAATATATTATATTTACAAAAGTATGTGAACACCGCTTCAAATTAGTGGATTAGTCAATTTCAGTCACACCCGTTGCTGACAGGTGGATAAAATCGAGCACAGAGCCATGCAATATCCGTAGAGAAATATTGGCAATAGAATGTCCTTACTGAAGAGCTCAGTGACTTTCAACGTGGCACCGTCATTGGATGCCACCTTTCCAACAAGTCAGGTCATCAAATTTCTGTCCTGCTAGAGCTTCCCTGGTCAACTGTAAATGCTGTTATTGTGAAGTGGAAATGTCTAGGAGCAACAACGGCTCAGCAGTGAAGTGGTAGGCCACACAATCTCAGAACGGGACCGCCAAGTGCTGAAGAGGGTAGAGCGTAAGAATCGGCTGTCCTCAGCTGCAACACTCACTACCGAGTTCCAAATTGTAAATAAGAGTTTGCTCTTAACTGATTTGCCTGGTTAAATAAATGTTAAATAAATTAATAAAACTCCCTCTGGAAGCAACGTCAGCACAAGAACTGTTCATTGGGATCTTCATGAAAGATTTGGTTTCCATGGCCGAGTAGCCCTACACAAGCCAAAGATCACCATGTGCAATGCCAAGTGTCAGCTGGAATGGTGTAACGCTCACCACCATTGGACTCTGGAGCAGTGGAAACATGTTCTCTGGAGTGATGAATCACGCTTCACCATCTGGCAGTCCGACGGACTAATCTGGGTTTGCCGGATGCCAGGAGCACGCTACCTCCCCGAATGCATACTGCCAACTGTAAAGTTTGGTGGAGGAGGAATAACAGTCTGGGGCTGTTTTTAATGTTTCGGCTTAGGCCCCTTAGTTTCAGTGAAATCTTGACGCTACACCATACAATGACATTCTAGACAATTCTGTACATCTTTGGGATGAATTGGAACGCCGACTGCGAGCCAGGCCTAATCACCCAACATCAGTACCCGACCTCACCAATGCTATTGTAGCTGAATGGAAGCAAGTCTCTGCAGCAATATTCCAAAATCTAGTGGAAAGCCTTCCTAGAAGAGCAGAGGCTGTTATAGTAGCAAAGGGGAACCAATTCCATAGTTATGCCCATGGTTTTGGAATGAGATGTTCAACAAGCAAGTGTCCACATACTTTTGGTCATGTAGTGTATATTCTATTTCGCAGACACTTTTATCCAAAGCAACTTAGTCATGTGTGCATACATTTTATGTATGGGTGGCCCCAGAATCGAACCAACAACCCTGGCGGTGCAAGCGCCATGCTCTACCAAGTGGGCCATATAGGACTACATATTGACTCAATAAGATAACAGGACCAGGACAATATAGATCCACCCATAGCATGATAATGAAAAGGGTTTTATTCCTGAATTGCAAGCATTCATGAAAAAGTTTGGATAAACTCCTCTACATTTTCCTTTTCACTGCTTCCCAATGGTTAGTTGGTTTTCCATACATGTGGCTATGGAAAGTACCCTTCTTGGCCCTGCTTACTGCTGAAACCAAGGCTTTGTGCTTGGTTTGGCTCAGGCTCTCTGACTCTCTGCCTGCCTGCCTGTCTGACGTCTGGGCCTCTGTTTAAGCAACCATATATATTTAAGAGGAATCTCGTGAAATGTTAATCTCTCTACTTTTTAGCCCTGATGAATTTCTACGTTTTCCAGCTGTGCAGCGAGGCATATTTATGCACTGGCTCTATCGGTGAAAACAGCTCTGTCACTGTTAATGAATCACAGTAAGTGTGTGTGTGTGTGTGTGTGTGTGTGTGTGTGTGTGTGTGTGTGTGTGTGTGTGTGTGTGTGTGTGTGTGTGTGTGTGTGTGTGTGTGTGTGTGTGTGTGTGTGTGTGTGTGTGTGTGTGTGTGTGTGTGTGTGTGTGTGTGTGTGTGTGTGTGTGTGTGTGTGTGTGTGTGTGTGTGTGTGTGTGTGTGTGTGTGTGTGTGTACTGTATGTACACTGCAGGCTAGAAGACTCAACAGAAACAAACTGAAATGGCCCTAAGAAATCTCCCCTTTCTACAAATACCTCAGTGGGGAAGTGTTGAAAGTGAAGTGTTGTGTCTTCTTTACCTCCAGAATCCAGCCCAGAACAGTCTGGTTGTGTCAGTCATCATCGTTCCAAGGGTGATAGGCTTCACTAATTGTGGTGACACTGACGAGACTATGGGCGATGTAATATCCCTCTGGTCAGACCACAACTGGCGATAGAGGCCTCTCTGTGGGCCATAGTTCCCCTCTTATGAAACTCACTGACTCACTCCATCCTGTATCATCTCTGGGACAGTATACGCAATGCCACCTTTACGAACATCTCGTTTTTTCCATCTGTTCTTTTCTTTTACTGTTGAGTAGTGACATATTGTGAGTCATGGAGGGAGCCCAACCGAGACCACATAGGAAAGGCCTGTCTGTCAACTGCTGCTTGTAACAACCAGCTTCTCCAAATAACCAAAGGGAACATCTCTGAGTCTGAAACCAATAAAAAGGTTTTAGTTTTGAGTATGTTTTTGCAAAGACATTCACGTAACTACATTCCCAATGGACAGCTTTTTGGTTGTTGTTGTTTCTTTTGCCCACATTTGTGATGCTAATCCTCACCACCACGCATTTTGTGGTTGTTAGTACTTGTACCACTGTCTTTAACTTTTAGAGTGTTGGTATACACCCAAATCAGGGTCAAGAGTTTAGTCATCCATGCACATATTGGTTTAATAGCATCTGGCCCAGTGCTGAACCTATGGTGTTACAGTCCACTGTGTTATACTTTTCCCCAAAATGCTGCTGCTCCACACCTCCTTCACAACCCAGAGAGGACTGTAGCTAGGTCACCTTGGAATAACTGGGGTTGTGCAGGAAAGGAATGGTAATGATGCTGATAACACAAATAAACAGCAAAGCAATTTCCCCCATGCCACTGGAAAGCTCCTGTGACTGTCACGTCTATGACCACAGAGGTGTCTGAACATAGGCTACCCACAACATGCCCTTGGAGCGTTGTCCCAAATTGTATCAGGCACAAATTGCTTGAACTACATGCTTTACACCTAGACCCTCAGCACAGCACACATCGTCACAACAGAACAGGGACCCCCCATGTTACCTCCGTGTAGTGGCGCACGGGAAAACAATCCCATTACATTAAGGCAGGCCCAGAGCCTGTGGGGTGGGGGTGGGAGTGGGGGTGGGGGGGGGGGTGTTGGACAACAAGGACACGCAAGGGTGAGTGATGGTACCGTGTGCCCTTGAGCAAACTGTCATTCAAGGCACTTTAATGAATTTCTCAGGCCTGTCTTCCTGCCTAGTCATGCTATGAAGCCGGGGCAGTCACACTAACGTGCAGGAAGGCACGTAAACACCATGAGCCAGGAGAAAAGACTGTATAAATATCTTCTTCTATATAGTATTAGAACAGGTACTGTTACATTTTTGGGGGGGGGAATATCAGGTAATGATTTTACCATAGTTACTATGGTTAATTGGCTAATAGTCTGAATCAGAGGACACGGGCCCTTTGGATTAGTTCATGAAAACATCTCTCTGGAGTTTTGAGTATGTCATTAAGACTTATTTTGACAGTTTACCCAATCATTTAATGGGTTTTCTGATGTACTTAATGAATGATGTCCTTAATGAATCTGTGAATATGGAATTTTGAATATTGTATAGCTTCCTAATTGCCTTGTTTTATATTAATTACTTTGGTCTATTAAATATGAATCCAGATGGAGTAATATGATGGATAACATAAAGTACCCTATTTAAAATCTAAGATGAAAATGTATGGCCTGTTTGATGTTCAGTTAAATACTTCCCTTACAGAATCAGTGCTACATAGTTTCAATCGAGTTCCACACTTTTCTCATGCATTTTCTGCTATAATGTATACATTAATATATTTTAATCATTGATTCTTGGTAGTGGTAGTAGCAAACTTCATTATCCCCAAGGGGAAATTGGTTTTGCAGCACTATTAAACTCTATTCATGTCAAGACACTACAGTCAGAATTTTGGATAAAAGTTGGTTTGTCAATATTGATGCAAAACTTGGATGAATACAGCTAAGAAATGAGAAAAGTGTTGACTCGTCAAGCATTTGATATAAGTAGAAGAAGTAGAGCAACATTGTGCTATATGACAGACTCTGTCTCCTATCATCTTATCTCTACCTGCATTGAGGCTGTAGGCATAACTATGGCTTTGAATACACTTGAATTACACTCGGATGGTCCTACCAAGATGTATCTATATATAATTAGGAAGTATATCACACAAGCTACCTTGAAATAGAGTTTACTGTCCGCATCGTTTTTTGTGGAGCATGTCTGGGAGCCTTAATCTTCTGAGCCCTGACATCTTTATAATTCAGCCCAGTCCATCCATTTTCATGAGGGACGTTTGGGGGGAGATTTCCTTTAATGAATTTGACAATTAGTAACAGAAGTTAATGACTGTATGGGGCTAAGTACCCTGATGGACATGGCTGTGGGCCTGAGAGGGCCGTGCTCCAAGCCATAGATCCTCATTAATCCCTTTAGTTTCCTGAGGACTACAGCTAGGCTAGAGGAGGGAAACAGTTTTTTATTTAGCCTGCCCCTGATGGGGCTCCTTGGGGTCCTTCAGCGTGCCAACAGTCATTTAGGACAAACAGAGAGCCTTCTGGTAACAGTCTGAGGTCACAAAAACATGGTGTCATTGTAGCTAAATTTTCAGAATAAGCAGAGTACGCAAAGGCCTCATTCTCAATAATTCATATGAACTAAATGTGCATTAATTGTATTGGCTATACGATTTGCTAGTCACGATAGAGTTATTGCATTATCTTGCAAATAGTAGGATAGGCCTATTGTTTCTGCAAAAATGTTTGCTTTGATTTATAGTGCCATTATCATATTTTCTCACCACAGTCCCAATTGTATTCCAATCCAAACATCCTTCAGCCAGATATCACACAGATTTTTAGCGAACATATAGTTCATGATCCATCTCACGCTTTTTCAGTTATAACTATAAAACATTTAGATAAATATTTCAAGCGGCATAAAATCAAAGTTTGTGTTTTTATAGTGTCATGAATACATTGAACACTTCAGCAATATCCATTTCTGTAGATTTATGCATTTACACCAGCCTCACCATTATTCCCACTACCTGCCCTGCTTTCCCACAGCGGATGAGAAAGTAGGTCTAGAATTTGTGGAATCCAATTTGCTCAGTTTGTCCAGAGTAACGCTGTCATTCCTGGCAGTCTCAACAATAGATACAGTATATGGCGACAAAAACAAAACTTAGCTATATCCAAAGCCATAAGTAAAGTTAATACATTATTGTTTGAGGTCTAGTGTTAGAGCTAGAGATTGTACATTCATTCAGGGATAGGCGTCCCGCTAGCTCGCAGTCGGCGTTCAGGTACATACAAGTGTCTTATATCGGTTGAAAGCTTATATTCTTGTTAATCTAACTGCACTGTCCGATTGACAGTAGCTATTACAGCGAAAACATGCCATGTGATTGTTTGAGGACGGCGCTGCACATCAAAATATTTTCCACCGACAGGTTTCATAAATTCACAAATAGCGATTAAATATTCACTTACTTTTTGAAAATGTTCTACTGATTTGTCATCCGAAGGGTCCCAGCTATAACATGTAGTGTCGTTTTGTTAGATATATAAAATCCTTCTTTATATCCCAAAAAGTCAGTTTAGTTGACGCCATCGATTTAAGTAATCAAATCAAATCAAATGTATTTGTCACATACACATGGTTAGCAGATGTTAATGCGAGTGTAGCGAAATGCTTGTGCTTCTAGTTCCGACAATGCAGTAATAACCAACGAGTAATAGTTCAACATGCAGAGAAAGGAATCCGAAAATCTACTCCTAAACTTTGTTTCAACAAGTCAAAATACATTTCTATATTTTCCTCAGATACCCTAAAATGTAATCAAACTATAAATTAAAAAATAAGTATGTTCAATAGGAAACCGATTTTAACAGGTGCGTCTTGTCTTCACGGCATGTGAAAACACACATTTCCAAGACTGTCCTTCCACTAAAATGGTTATTTCGTATTCGTTATGGAAGTTACAAACCTTAAACCTTGAACACGTCCTGCTGACACCCAGTGGAAGCTATGGGAATTGCATCTTAGGAGCTACAATTGAGTATGCCCTTATACTGCCATTGGAAGGGCATGGTCTTGGGGATAGGGCTGTTTACTGCCCCCGCTGGAGTAATTGTGTGCCCATAGTAAACATAATTTGTTTTTGTCAAAAGTTGCTAATATATGCAAATAAAACATATAATTGAATAGAAAACACTCTAAAGCTTCTAAAACTGTTTAAATTATGTCTGTATGTAAAGCAGAACTCTCAGGGCAGTCATTCTCCCAAACTCTCTCTTGTCATCAGAAATGTTGGCCCAACTTTGACGTCATCGCCCCCACCCTTCCCAAGCACTTACAGGTCTGGGAACAGTCTCTTTGTCTTCAGCGCGATGTCTGCTTCCAATGGGGCTTCTCATTGTGAGAATCGTGCGCTCACGAGAGTTTTGGCAGGCCGAAACCTTTCGGTCACGCGAAAAAACAGGTCACTCTCATGCGCGCTCTGCTCCGGTCCTGTCTTTTTTCCAAGATCGATTATACAATGCATGCGTTTCTGTTCATCCTCACGATTGCTGTACACCTTTATAACATGTTAAAGCTTGATTATGAACTTAGTTTGATAAGTTTAGTCGACATATAATATGTAAGTTCAATGTTTTGGTGCGCATCCACTTGACTTTAGGCTACATTTCAACCAAAATGTGTCGTGTTTGAGAACCGAAAGACACAGACTGCAAAACTAAACGCTGTTTTTGGTAAGTATAATTCCTTCCAGGTCTTCTGATGGAAGAACAGCAAAGGTAAGGGAATATTTATGTGGTAAATTTGGGTTTCTGTGGACTCCAAGATAGAGGAGCCATAATGCTACTTTTTGAGCGCCGACTCATAGTATAGCCTAGTGAACAAAACCTGTAACGTTAAAAATAAATGTAACACAGCAATTGCATTCAGAAGAAGTGTATCTAACTATATATATGTAGAACATGCATATTTAGTCAAAGTTTATGATGTGTATTCTTTGTTAGCTGACGTTATCTGCCGGAGCTATCATTTCTCAGGACATTTGAGTAGCATTTTTTGAACGATCCATCATTGTAAACAGAGATTTATGGATATATATAGCATATTATTGAAAAAAACATAAATGTACTGTGTAACATGTTATTGTAACGACGTTCGTCTGTTGTAAGTAGAGAGTCAGACCGAAATGCAGCGTGTAGGTTACACATGACTTTAATGAATGAAAACGGTACATGAAATAACTGAACTAAATACAAAAACAACAAACGGAATGTGAAACCTATTACAGCCTATCTGGTGAACACTACACAGAAACAGGAACAAACACCCACAAAATACGCGAACTCAGGCTACCTAAATATGGTTCCCAATCCAAGACAACAAGAATCACCTGACTCCAATTGAGAATCGCCTCAGGCAGCCAAGCCTAACTAGACACACCCCTACTCATACACAATCCCAATTAATACAAACCCCAATACGAAACCCAACATATAAACCCATGTCACACCCTGGCCTACCCAAACATATACCAAAAACACAAAATACAATGACCAAGGCGTGAAAGAACCCCCTCCCCCTAAGGTGCGGACTCCCGGACGCACCTCAAGAGCATAGGGAGGGTCCGGGTGGGCGTCTGTCCATGGTGGCGGTTCTGGCTCGGGACGTGGACCCCACTCCATGAATGTCCTAGTTCCTCCCCTTCGTGTCCTGGGATCATCCACCTTCTCCGCCGACCATGGCCTAATAGTCCTCACCCAGATTCCCACATAGCTGAGGAGCAGCTCGGGACAGAGGGGCATCTCAGGACAGAGGGGCATCTCAGGACAGAGGGGCATCTCAGGACAGAGGGGCATCTCAGGACAGAGGGGCATCTCAGGACAGAGGGGCATCTCGGGACAGAGGGGCATCTCAGGATAGAGGGGCAGCTCAGGACAGAGGGGCATCTCGGGACAGAGGGGCATCTCGGGACAGAGGGGCATCTCGGGACAGAGGGGCAGCCCGGGACAGAGGGGCAGCCCGGGACAGAGGGGCAGCCCGGGACAGAGGGGCAGCTTGGGACAGAGGGGCAGCTCGGGACAGAGGGGCAGCCCGGGACAGAGGGGCAGCTCGGGACAGAGGGGCAGCTCGGGACCGAAGCAGCCCGGGACTGAGGGGAAGCCCGGTACTGAGGGGAAGCCCAATACTGAGAGGAAGCCCAATACTGAGAGGAAGCCCAGTACTGAGATGAAGCTCAGGCAGGTAGTAGGCTCCGGTAAATCCTGGCTGGCTGGTGGAACTGGATGATTCAGGTTGTTTGGCCGATCTAGAAGATCTTGGCAGACTGGCACTTCTGGCGGATCCAGGCAGACTGGCGATGCTGGACCGACTGGCGGCGCTGGGCAGACTGGCGGCGCTGGGCAGACTGGTGGCACTGGGCAGACTGGCGGCGCTGGGCAGACTGGCGGCGCTGGGCAGACTGGGAGCACTGGCGGCGCTGGGCAGACTGGGAGCACTGGCCGCGCTGGGCAGACTGGAAGCACTGGCCGCGCTGGGCAGACTGGGAGCACTGGCCGCGCTGGGCAGACTGGGAGCACTGGCCACGCTGGGCCGACTGGGAGCACTGGCTGCACTGGACAGACAGGAGACTCCGGCAGGGCAGGAGAGGAGACAGGCTCTGGCTGCGCTAAACAGGCGGGAGACTCCGGCAGCGCAGGAGAGGAGAAAAGTGCTGGCTGCGCTGAACAGGCGAGGCGCACTGGAGGCCTGGTGCGTGGTGCTGGAACTGGTGGTACTGGATCTAGGACACGCATAGGAAGCCTGGTGCGGGGAGCTGCTACCAGAGGACTGGTGTGTAGAGGTGCCTCTGGATAGACCGGACCGTGCAGGCGCACTGGAGCTCTTGAGCACCGAGCCTGCCCAAGCTTACCTGGCTCGATGCCCACTCTAGCCCGGCCAATAGGAAGGGCTGGTATGTGCCGCAGCTGGCTCTGCACCCGCACTGGAAACACCGTGCGCTCCATAGCATAACACGGTGCCTGCCCGGTCTCTCTAGCCCAACGGTGAGCACAGGGAGTATGGAGTAACTATTCTCCCTTCTAGCCCCCCCCAATAATTTTTTGGGGCTGTTTTTCCGGTTTCCAACCGCGTCGCCGTGCTGCCTCCTCATACCTGCGCCTCTCTGCTTTAGCCGCGTCTATTTCATCCTTGGGACGGCGATATTCTCCCGGCTGCGCCCAGGGTCCTTTACCGTCTAATATCATCTCCCAAGACCAGAAGTCCTCATATTGCTGCTCCTCACAATGAAAAGGGAGAGTAGGCTCAGGTCTGACTCCTGACTCATCCACTCTCTCTCTGCGCTCTCCCCCATTACTTTCGGTTTTCGCTCTGCGTCGCCGTGTTTTCCTCTTAGACTCCATTAGCCTGTAGCCCTCTTCGCACTGCTGAAGCGAATCCCAGGCGGGCTCCTGCACTCGCTCTGAGTCGGCCGCCCACCTGTCGATTTCTTCCCACGTAGTATACTCCATGCTTCTGCTGTCCATAACGTCGTCCTTTAGCTCCTGCCAGTTCACACGCTGCTCGGTCTGTGAGTGGTGGGTGTTTCTGTAACGACGTTCGTCTGTTGTAAGAAGAGAGTCAGACCGAAATGCAGCGTGTAGGTTACTCATGACTTTAATGAATGAAAACGGTACATGAAATAACTGAACTAAATACAAAAACAACAAATGGAACGTGAAACCTATTACAGCCTATCTGGTGAACACTACACAGAGACAGGAACAAACACCCACAAAATACAACGCGAACTCAGGCTACCTAAATACGGTTCCCAATCCGAGACAACAAGAATCACCTGACTCCAATTGAGAATCGCCTCAGGCAGCCAAGCCTAACTAGACACACCCCTACTCATACACAATCCCAATTAATACAAACCCCAATACGAAACCCAACATATAAACCCATGTCACACCCTGGCCTACCCAAACATATACCAAAAACACAAAATACAATGACCAGTTATATTACTGTCATCTGATGAAGATTTCAAAAGGTTAGTGCATTATTTTTCTTTTAATCCTGCGTTTGTTGATTGCATATTTTTTTCAACTTGGCTATGCAAATTAGCTGTGTCTTCGGTGGTGGTTTGACATAAATATGTGCTATGTTTTCGCCGTAAAACATTTTAGAAATCTGACTTGCTGGGTAGATAAACAAGGTGTTTATCTTTCATTTGAGCCATTGGACTTGTTAATGTGTGGAGGTAAAATATTTTTAGGAATATTTTTGCGTTCCATGCCCCACCTTCCAGCTGAACGTGGGGGGGGAGGGGTGTTCCAAAATTGGAACCCTAGTCCCCTTCTGGTTAAAAAATGTTAGTACCTCAGTGTTTTTATTTCTTTTCTGGATGGTTTTTCGTTGGATTTTCTCCTAACATATCTATTGTGTTATACTCTCCTACATTATTTTAACATTTCTACAAACTTCAAAGTGTTTTATTTCCAATGGTACCAATTTATATGCATATCCTGGCTTCAGGGCCTGAGCAACAGGCAGTTTACTTTGGGCACGTCAGTCAGGCGGAAATTGAGAAAAAATTATCCTAGCCCTAAGAATAAAAAAAGGGTGTGTGAGAAAGTTCTCTTATCCTCTCAATGTCAGCAGAAGTGGATCGCAAAAGCGGCTTTTATTGTCTGTCAGTGTAATCATTATATCTGTGGTGAAGTTAAGAGCCATGCGGTTAAAAGGAAGCCCACTTCATTGTTACTAGATGATTCAGGTCTCGGAGGACCCACTCTTAACACTATGTCTGCATCTAGCTCCCTGAAGGACAGAGGAGAAAGGGAAGGCGTAATGCTGTGTCATTTAATCAAGCTAAGTCTGGCCTTGCCAAGTTTACAGCTCATTGAACCAATCACTTTGTCGACAGTTAGTTAGACACCCCTCCAAGACTGGCCGTCCTATACTTTCTCTCTCTTCTTGTTGTTCTCCATCTTTCACTCTCTCTTTCTCTCATTCCATCAATCTAGTTTCCTTTCTCTCTTCTTCTTTCTCTCTCGCTGTCAATCTGTCTCTCTTTTTTACTCTCAAGCTTCATTTGGCTCTTCAGGAAGTGACGTATTTTTGAGTGAGAAGGTCATCATATCATTAGAATAGAGTTAACAGCCCTCTGGCCTACGTAGAATTATACGACAATGCCTCCACCCCTCTTGGCTCTGTGCAATGCTGAAATGTTATCAGTCTGGAGTAATTATTGTCACAGGACTCTACAACTCGACTGAGTTGTATTGTACATTTGCATTTAAGACTGACTATAGCGACTTTCTGTACTTATTTGTATGTGTTTGGGCCCAACAACACAATGACATTCAGTAGACAGTAAAGAATCCAGCATCACAGCTACTCTGTCCCTGTACTACCATAGCATGTCCCTGTACTAGCCTATCCCTGTACTACCCTAGCCTGCCCCATACTACACTAGCCTGCCCCTGTACTACCATAGCCTATCCCTGTACTACCCTAGCCTGCCCCCGTACTACCCTAGCCTGTCCCTGTACTACCTAGCCTGTCCCTGTACTACCTAGCCTGTCCCTGTACTACCCTAGCCTATCCCTGTATTACCCTAGCCTGACCTCTACTTCCCTAGCCTGCCCTGTACTAGCCTATCCCTGTACTACCATAGCATGTCCCTGTACTAGCCTATCCCTGTAATACCCTAGCCTATCCCTGTATTACCCTAGCCTGCCCTCTACTTCCCTAGCCTGCCCTGAACTAGCATATCCCTGTACTACCATAGCATGTCCCTGTACTAGCCTATCCCTGTACTACCCTAGCCTGTCCCTGTACTACCCTAGCCTATCCCTGTATTACCCTAGCCTGCCCTCTACTTCCCTAGCCTGCCCTGTACTAGCCTATCCCTGTACTACCATAGCATGTCCCTGTACTAGCCTATCCCTGTAATACCCTAGCCTGTCCCTGTACTACCTAGCCTGTCCCTGTACTACCTAGCCTGCCCCTGTACTACCCTAGCATGTCCCTGTACTACCCTAGCCTATCCCTGTATTACCCTAGCCTGCTCTCTACTTCCCTAGCCTGCCCTGTACTAGCCTATCCCTGTACTACCATAGCATGTCCCTGTACTAGCCTATCCCTGTACTACCCTAGCCTATCCCTGTATTACCCTAGCCTGCCCTCTACTTCCCTAGCCTGCCCTGTACTAGCCTAACCCTGTACTACCCTAGCCTATCCCTGTACTAGTCTATCCTTGTTCTAGCCTAGTCTATACCTGTACTAGCCTAGCCTGTCCCTGTACTAGTCTATCCTTGTTCTAGCCTAGTCTACACCTGTACTACCCTAGCCTATCCCTGTACTACCCTAGTCTATCCCTGAACTACCCTAGCCTATACCTGTACTACCCTAGCCTATTCCTGTACTACCTTGATCTATCCCTGTACTACCCTAGCCTATCCCTGTACTACCCTAGCCTATCCCTGTACTAGCCTAGACTATCCCTGTACTACCCTAGCCTATCCCTGTACTACCCTAGCCTATTCCTGTACTAATAATAATAATAATATAATAATATATGCCATTTAGCAGACACTTTTATCCAAAGCGACTTACAGTCATGTGTGCATACATTCTATGTATGGGTGGTCCCGGGGATCGAACCCACTACCCTGGCGTTACAGCCTAGTCTATCCCTGTACTACCCTAGCCTATCCCTGTACTACCCTAGCCTGTCCCTGTACTAGTCTATCCTTGTTCTAGCCTAGTCTATACCTGTACTAGCCTAGCCTGTCAGTGTACTAGTCTATCCTTGTTCTAACCTAGTATATACCTGTACTACCCTAGCCTATCCCTGTACTAGCCTAGTCTATCCCTGTACCACCCTAGCCTACCCCTGTACTACCCTAGCCTGTCCCTGTACTAGTCTATCCTTGTTCTAGCCTAGTCTATACCTGTACTACCCTAGCCTATCCCTGTACTACCCTAGCCTATCCCTGTACTACCCTAGCCTATCCCTGTACTACCCTAGTATATTCTGTACTAGCCTATCCCTGTACTAGCATAGTCTATACCTGTACTAGCCTGTCCTGTACTAGCCTATCCCTGTACTAGCCTAGTCTATCCATGTACTAGCCTAGCCTGTCCTGTACTAGCCTAGTCTATCCATGTACTAGTCTATCCTTGTTCTAGCCTATCCCTGTACTACCCTAGCCTATCCCTGTACTAGCCTAGTCTATCCATGTACTAGCCTAGCCTGTCCTGTACTAGCCTATCCCTGTACTATCCTGTCCATGTTTGCCTGTGTGTTTATGTGTGCACCTCACCTCTCCCTCCTTGTCCCGTCGTTCAGCCCAGGGGCACACACACACACGCTATATTCTTTATCTGATTAGCTGACACGTCTGCGTGGAGCTCTGTGCGGTGCGGCGGCTGAGCAGAGCGGAGCAGCGTCAGGCCCCAGGCAGGGCATGGATTTCATTTTAAAAAGTATCAAAGGTTTACGCGCCGCTCGCTTTAATCAGCATGTTTATCAGGCAGAGAGAAATTGCTGGAAGGACCACAGGGAGAAGGGGGGTTATCTTAAGGACCAGTAGCCTGGGAAATTGATAATGGCTACAAGGTAATTTACTGGCAACTTGTGCATCCCTGCACCGCGCCGCTGCCGAGGCTGGTCCCTCATTCTAATTACAGGCCATGTAATGTACTAATGAAGCTGCAGGGTTTTTGTGTGTATGTGTGTGTGTGTGTGTGTGAGAGAGAGAGAGAGAGAGAGAGAGAGAGAGAGAGAGAGAGAGAGAGAGAGAGAGAGAGAGAGTCGATGTGTGCGTGCTCTGTGCCTGCTTGGAATGATTTTACGGGGGGGGGGGGGGTCAGTGCAACCTCTGGAGGGTGTGTGTGGGGGCGTCTGGTTATTGGTTATTTACACCAGGATAAATGTGATGTAAAAAAGTATCCAATGAATATTTGGCAGTGTGACAGATACAGGTCACACACATGCATACACACAGACATTAGGCCTATTTAATATATGATGTAGGGTATGTATTTTTAAGATTTTTTATCAATGAGATGACGCTGTTTTTTGGGGGAGTTTTGTAGTTGTGTTGTCTGTGATGGGAAGTGAACTAAGTCTACATTATAAGGCAGCTCTGTTTGCAGTGACAGTCATTGAGGGTTGTCATGGGGACATCATTTCTGGAGGACAATAAAAAAAAACTACGAACAATTGTTTTCCAGACTGGTCTCTCTGACTCACTCAATGAGGCGTTTTCCAAACTGACTAGCTTAAAGCTGAACTGTCAGGGATGGAAAAATTACTGAATGGTCATATTTGAGTAAAAGTAAAGATACGTGGAGACTCAAGTAAAAGTGAAACTCACCCAGTAAAATAGTACTTGAGTAAAAGTTTTAAAGTATCTAGTTTTAAGTGTACTTAAGTACAGTGGTGGAAAAAGTACTCAATTGTCATACTAAAAGTAAATGCTAGACATCAGATTCCTTATTTGCCCTCCCAGGCCCATCCATGGTTGTGCTCCTGCCCAGTCATGTGAAATCCACAGATTAGAGTCTAATTACTGTAATTGATTTCAATTGACTGATTTCCTTATACGTACTGTTACTCAGTAAAATCATTGAAATTGTTGCATTATGCGTTTATATTTTTGTATAAATTAGCCCTGGAGCATTTAATTGTGTTATAGAACAAAAATAAGTTCTGAGATTTGTACTACATATTTAAATAATCTAAGTAAAAATGTTGTGCTCTACTCTGACTGAGTAGACATGAATCCAGTTAGTTGCATTTGTAATATTAAGAGAAATATTTGTTGATATTATCCCCAACTTTCAAGAATCCTTGAGCTCTAAAACAGAAACATTATCTCTCAGCCTCATGACAAAATGTGTACAAAATCTCTGCACCATGAAAAATAAAATGTGGGGGGGGGTCTTGCATGGACCCGTGAAACTGCGCTACGTCATCGAGCAGAAGGGAGGTGGGGGGGAGGTGGGGGGGAGAGTGAGAAGTAGGGGATCTTGACAGTTGTATAAAGGCGAGCACAGGTGATTGCACAACACCAGTGGTGGAAAAAGTACCCAATTGTCATACTTGAGTAAAAGTAAAGATACTTTAATATAAAAGGACTCAAGTAAAAGTGAAAGTCACCCATTATACTCCCCTTGTCCCAAGGGTCAACAATGACCTGCCTTCACTAAACCCCTCAAATAAAGCAGCTTAATTTAATTTTAAACACCAAATCTATTTTGAATGAAGAAACTACGTGTCATTCATCAAAAACTTTGTGAATATCTAGATTTTCCTGCATTTAATCAGTGGACACTCATTTTTATTGCGACACACCTGTTAGAATTGTTTTCTTTACTAAAGTAGAGGTTTATTATTAGTATTATTTCTAAAGGTACTGCATAGGTGTAAACATGCATTAGCAGAGATAACACTTGTATAGCCTAACCAACCACGGTGATCTTCCTCTTCAGGATCTGCTGGCTGAGTTCATAAGAGGTGATAAAATTGTCCCATGTGACATTGTGCCCCCTCAGTCCATCTGTTACAACCCACATCCCCTGGTTCTTCTCCGGGCCTCCACCGGTCGGCTTCTCTGTGTAGACTAGCATCTTACATGCGTAGCTGGATTGTGCGTAGCTGGATTGTGCGTAGCTGGCTCTTGAGAAAGTGTGAAAGATTTTCATTGGCACCGTGGCACAGAAAATCGCCCTTCCACTCTCTGCATCCCAGAGACTACATGTAGCCTCGCCTCTGGACCTATACACACCCTCTAAGATTAGCAGCCCTATGTAGGCACGCAGGTCAATCTCATCCATCCTTTTCCAGTTGTCTCCATATTTACGGAAACCCTCCAAATTTGTCATCTCCAGGATTATTTTTTCGATACATGTAGAATGTTGAGGCGATGTCCTGGGCATAGGCAACTGCATGTCTTGTGGGTCCTATTCCTCCCCATCTTCTTCTTCAGACTAAATCATTGTTCATGTAACGGCTGTTGTGTGTTGAAGAAGGTGAGGACCAAGGTGCAGCGTGGTAGGTGTTCATCTTTATTATGAATTGAACACTGAATGGAAAAACAACAAAAGAGAATGAACGAAACCGAAACAGTTCTGTCTGGTACAGAACACAAAAACAGAAAACAACTACCCACGAACACAGGTGAGAACAGGCTGCCTAAGTATGGTTCTCAATCAGAGACAACGATTGACAGCTGCCTCTGATTGGGAAACATACCAGGCCAAACACATAGAAATACAATACATGGAACAAAACATAGAATGAAAAACATAGGATGCCCACCCCAACTCACACCCTGACCAAACCAAAATAGAGACATAAAAAAGGAACTAAGGTCAGGATGTGACAGTTCACTTGTTCCTCCTAGACATCTAAAAAGTGTGGGCACTGTACGTGCACTCATGGCTTCAGCAAATACAGAACTGGAGGGACTGTCATCTGCAGCACCTTTATAGCCTCTGACTGCATTCCCCATTAGTAAGCAATGCTTTCAAGAAATGTTTAGTTTGTCTGAAATGTTGTTTATTTTGTCTGAAATGGTTTTTATTTTGTCTGTGAACTTGAGTCATGTGTGGGGTCATGGAGGGGAGATGCTGCACATGCACAAGAAAGTTTTAGTTTTGTCTGAGTTCAATCAGTAGCACACAATCTCAATGTCTTAGTGTGTGTGTGTGTGTGTGTGTGTGTGTGTGTGTGTGTGTGTGTGTGTGTGTGTGTGTGTGTGTGTGTGTGTGTGTGTGTGTGTGTGTGTGTGTGTGTGTGTGTGTGTGTGTGTGTGTGTGTGTGTGTGTGTGCGTGTGTGCGTGTGTGCGTGTGCGTGTGCGTGTGTGTGTGTGTGTGTGTGTGTGTGTGTGTGTGTGTGTGTGTGTGTGTGTGTGTGTGTGTGTGTGTGTGTGTGTTTTTGGTTTTTGTGGTGAGTAAGTTATTTTTTTAACTGCCAGGTCAAAAATGGTGGTGTACAGCTTTCATGGAAATATGAACAAAGGCGATGTTTCACTTTTTCTAACGTTGGGGTCACTCTAGGAAAAGTCATCAAATTTCAAGTTGAAAAAATATAATTTAGGGGTTTTTCTCTGCTGTTAACATAGTGGCGGTTCATTTTTGACCCTTAAGACAAAACAAGGGTTAAATATCAAAAGTAAATGCAATTGCTAAAATATACTTAAGTATCAAAAGTAAAAGTATAAATAATTTCAAATTCCTTATATTAAGCAAACCAGACTGCACAGTTTTTTTTACGGATAGCAAGGGGCACACTTCAACACTCAAACATAATTTACAAACCAAGCATTTGTGTTTAGTGAGTCTGCCAGATTAGAGGCAGTAGGGATGACCAGGGATGTTCTCTTGATAAGTGCATGAATTAGACCATTTTCCTGTCCTGCTAAGCATTCAAAATGTAACTAACACTTTTGGGTGTCAGGGTAAATGTAAGGTGTAAAAAGTACATTCTTTTCTTTAGGAATGTAGTGGAGTAAAAGTAAAAGTTGTTAAAAATATAAATAATAAAGTAGAGTACAGATATACCAAAAAATTACTTAAGTAGTAATTAAAGTAGTTTTACTTAACTTCTTGCGTTGAGCCATCCCGGATCCGGGATCGTGAATACAGCCTCAAGCTCATTACCATAACGCAACGTTAACTATTCATGAAAATCGCAAATGAAATGAAATTAATCTATTTGCTCTCAAGCTTAGCCTTTTGTTAACAACACTGTCATCTCAGATTTTCAAAATATGCTTCTCAACCATTGCAAAACAAGCATTTGTGTAACAGTATTGATGGCTAACGTAGGATTTAGCGTTAGCATTCAGCATGCAACATTTTCCACAAAAACCAGAAAAGCATTCAAATAAAATCATTTACCTTTGAAGAACTTCAGATGTTTTCAATGAGGAGACTCTCAGATAGCAAATGTTCCGTTTTTCCTGAAAGATTATTTGTTTAGGACAAATCGCTCCGTTTTCTGTGTCACATTTAGCTACGAAAAAAACCTGTATCCAGGATTGTGTAAATCTATCCGCAAGCTCATTAGCATAACACAACGTTAACTATTCATGAAAATCGCAAATGAAATGAAATGAATATATTTGCTCTCAAGCTTAGCCTTTTGTTAACAACACTGTCATCTCAGATTTTCAGAATATGCTTCTCAACCATTACAAAACAAGCATTTGTGTAACAGTATTGATGGCTAACGTACCATTTAGCGTTAGCATTCAGCATGCAACATTTTCCACAAAAAACAGAAAAGAATTCAAGTAAAATCATTTACCTTTGAAGAACTTCAGATGTTTTCAATGAGGAGACTCTGTTAGATAGCAAATGTTCCGTTTTTACAAAAAATATTGTGTCGACTAATCGCTCCGTTTTGTTCATCACATTTGGGGAGGGAAAAAAATATATATATATTAAGTCATTAAAACACAAACTTTTTTCCAAATTAACTCCATAATATCGACAGAAACATGGCAAACCAATGTTTAGAATCAATCCTCAAGGTGTTTTTCACATATCTATCGACGATAAAATCCATCGTGGCATTTTACTTTCTCTTCTGAAGAAATGGAATGCGCATGGACCTACAGATTACGCACACAGGACACCGGGCGGGACACCAGGTAAATGTAGTCTCTTATGGTCAATCTTCCAATGATATGCCTACAAACACGTCACAATGCTGCAGACACTTCGGGGAATAGACAGAAACCGCAGGCTCATTCCTGCCGCATTCACAGCCATATAAGGAGACATTGGAACACAGCGCCTTCAGAATCTGGGAAATTTCCTGTATGAAACTTCATCTTGGTTTCGCCTGTTGCATTAGTTTTCGGGCACTCACAGATAATATCTTTGCCGTTTTGGAGACGTCAGAGTTTTGTCTTTCCAAGGCTGTCAATTTCATGCATAGTCGAGCATCTTTTCGGGACAAAATATTGAATAATAGAAAAAGTGAATGTATCATCACCTAGGTTTGTCTGCATTACCTATTGTGGAGCCAGAGGGATAGAGGGATTGGGTTGCTGAAGAGGGCTACCTGTATCTACTTGACAGTGGAGGTAGATCCCTTTGACAGTGGAGGTAGATCCTTTTGACAGTGAAGGTAGATCCCTTTGACAGTGGAGGTAGATCCCTTTGACAGTGGAGGTAGATCCCTTTGACAGTGGAGGTAGATCCCTTTGACAGTGGAGGTAGATCCCTTTGACAGTGGAGGTAGATCCCTTTGACAGTGCAAGTTTTACTCTCAAATCACTTGCAGCTATACATCATTATGGAGATACTGTTTACATGCTCTTAAGTGCTTGTTGTCGCTTTTAGGAGCTATCAGTTGAAAGGGGTGCCAGCTAGACTGATGTGACCTAGTGAATTGAATGGAGTGACGTGTTCAGGTTTCTAGATGTCTCTCAAAACCATTGAAATGGACCCTGTTGGAATGTAGTTCATCATCTAACCTGTATTATTAGGGTTCTCTTATTAGGGTTCTCTTAGTAGGGTTTTCTTAGTAGCCTGTCTATTTCTCCTATTTGAAGTTTGAATGTTTGAGGAGTTAGTCTATGACTAGGCCTAATTTATTTCCTCAAACATGAATCTTTCGCTTTTCAAAGAGAGAGATAATCTTAAGAATCCAATTCTGAGCCTGTTATAATTTTACTGAGATTATTGTGTTCTAGCAGCTCTGTAAAATAAATGTATTATCATTGTGTTCTTTCTTAGTTTCTGTTCTTTCTGTGGAAGTCCCTATATTTAGCTTTGACACCGTTCTCTTGACTCTTCTCCCTTTGATATCACTGATCACACTGTCCTTTCTTCCACCCTGTTTGAACGCAATGAGGATGTTAGAAAAGAGAGTTATTATGCTATTGCAGGGCTTTATAAACCACATCATCTTCATTTGATCGTCGAGACAAAGCCTCTTTGTGTCTGGCCCAGGAATGCTGCTCTGCTCTGCCCTGTGCTGCTGGTCTCTGCTATCGCCCCAGCATCGCTACTCCCTTCAAATTAGTGCCTAAGTCCTCCACGACCAAAGAAAACACCTCACCTCAAGTCCCCCAGTGACCGGGCCACCGCCAAGCTTTCAAACCCTTCTCTTAACACATACTCCTCTAAAAGCAAATTCCACACATTTCTTTCAGAGATTATAATTAGAAAGGAAAACAGCTCAGGTGTGTCAGGACTGTGTATCAGTCTATGTGTGTGTTAGAGAGAGAGAGAAAGTTTATTTATGTGATTATTAGTGCGTGTGTTTTTGGCTACAGGTAGACAGGGAAGATCTCATTGTGGTCCCTGACTGTCCCGAGGCAGGGGTAATTAGAAATGAGAGAATTAAATGGGGCTGCGAGCGCTTCGGGCCCTTTTAAAGCACCACTCAAATAATTGCAGCTTTGGTTCGAAGCAGGTCTGAGCAGGGAGGTGTGCTGTTTGGGGGATATTGGGTGAAAGAGGGGTGTACGTGTGAGGGGGATTTACCTTTACAGACCTCAGGAGGAGATAAAAACAGCTCTCTCAGGGCAGAGGTCAAAGCCACATCTGGAATGACAGAGAATGCTGCAATGTTTATATGCTGTTGGTTCTTCTGGCATTGTCTACAAGATATGTTTTTCTTTGGGGGAGATGAGGGGATGGAGACTGGGTGGTAGTTTGAGTGTAGTATTCCTTCATTACCTACATAGAGGAACCGGTGAAAATGAGTGGTGCTGCTTTTGCTTTTTTGTGAAGGGAAGAGATTTTGAAGGTGACAAATCCCTTGTTGTCAAAAGACAACTGTCCAAAAGCTGTATGATCTTGTAAGTGAATTCTCTAGATGCGCTTATTTTCTTACTGACGTTACTCTAATCCACAGTTGGAGAAAAAGGAGAGAAAGAATAGACTGAAAAATATTATTTTCAGATTTCTGTCTCCTTAAATCCTATATAGTGAAGGCTGGTGAACTTCGTAGATATAGAGCACAGCAGAACATTACACACCCAAATGAACATTTCTCTGTAAATGCACATTATATGTATTAGAGGATCATTAAGTTTTACCTAAGTAGTATTAGGTGATAATTAAGTTTTACCTAAATAGGATCCTCGTTGTTTCCACATACAGCAAGCACATACAGCACATACAGCACCTCTCTCTCCCTAAGAAGTGATAATTGGCTATTCCAAATGGCAGTATTAAATATTAATGTAATTAGTTTATTAATTAATTACTGTTGTTGTGTGTGGGTGCACATGCTGGTTCAGCATTCTCTGCAGCAGTTAATTGGTTTCAGCTTTAGCAAAAATTGGCGTTTGTGAAATCAAGTTTTCTCTGTCAGACAACCTTTAATTACATTGTGACCTGAGCTCTACCTTGATGTGAAAGATGTGGATGGATTTCCATCCTCTGGAGACCATACTTTAGCTACAGATTCTATGGGTCAGTGAATATGATTTAAAGCCATGAACTCATTGACTTATTTCAGAGGACTTAATGGTTGGTTTAGTTTTGTTTGACAAGAAGTGTCTATTCGAAATGGCATGGTGTCTCCCCTCCTGTGAGACACTCCAAACTTCCATGAAGGCAAAGAAATGGTTATGTATTTTCCTGGAACTCAAGTCAGCTTCCATTGTCCTCTCAATGGCCTGTGCCAAATTAGGCTTGAAAGGCAAGCAATGCTATAATTTGTTGTTGACATGTAATGTACCACTGGCAGTAAAGCATAGTGATGAATACAATTAAATCAACTTTAACACAGTGCCAGTAAACGGTAAACTATCGGCCTCAGGTTGCACAGCCTGACCTTGACCCAGGTCACAAACCCCCACCTAACCCGTCCTTTCCTCCTTCCCTTCATTACGTTGGGATGGAAAATTGCTAACCACAGAAAGACAAAAGAACATGTATGATTGGTAATTTCGGCTTGATAAGTGAAGTCACAAGACTCCCATTTTGACCTGCCTATTGGCTCATGTGACCTGACCTTGTGAGGCCAGTTCAATCATTTAAATCTCTGTGCCAACAGTGTCGTTAGTTTAGTGTAAGGGTCAACTGCTTTGTCCCTTTTCGCCACAATGAACTGAAGCAGCAATATTTGAAATCAAGTTTTACGACTTACATTTTGCTGCTAGTATGGTACCCATTGGAGACGAGACAAAAACATATGGAATTCAGTTCTGCAGGATCTTTGTTTCATGATATTTTCTCTTCATTGCCAGTGAGTGTCTTGGACTTTTTCCAAAAAGGATCAAGTCTGCGTAAAACTTGCAAGAAACACTTGCCTTTTTGAATTTGTTGGATATAAAAGATTCCATCTTTGAGGTGTGTGCCACTCTGTTCACCCTGCCTATTATTTCTCTCAGAGTCATTGAATTTCAGATAAGAGCTTGGACAAATCTTCACATATAACCTTAATCTTCTGATCTTTTGTGTGTGGCTGCCTCCCTCCCTCCCTCCCTCCCTCTCTCTTCCCTTTCTTTCTCTTTCTCTCTCCCTTTGTAAGATGAGGTGATACTGAACAGCTATTGTTTTCGCTAAGGTCTTTGAGAGCGTCGTTCAAAGGCTTGACGCAGCTCTCCTTCTAGCGGGAGATGCTTATTTCATGCATTTAAAAGCTCAAATGTTTCACATCATGAATCCAATTTTCTGTTCCTTTTCTCTCTGAAGGCAAGGATTAAAGCCAAGCTGTCAGTCAGCAGGCATGCCGATCTTAAGACGACTCGTGGATGGCTGCGATACTCGGCTTTTGCTCAGGCAGTATCTAGAATCTCTCTCCCAGGTTTTAATTTAGCATTAGGTGCAATGTAGTAGAGTGCCAAAGACACTGAGCCTGAGAAAATAACGAGTTACAATTAAGAGGGTGACTCATGCTAACGGTTTACATTAATCAACGGATTATATGTGCTTAGGCCATTTCCAGTGGTTAAAAGGTATATTCAAGGTTTTGCTTTTCTGCTGAAATAAATGTGATTCCATAGGTCTGAGAGAACCAAAGGAGAGTTCCGAAAGGAGTGAGCACACCTTTTGTTTCAAACCTTTTGTTTCAAATATCAGTTTATTATGATTAGACTACTTTTAAAAAAGGTGTTTACTTGAAGTAGTATAATAAGCAGGTAGTAATAAATATGTTAGTGGAAAATAAAATAAAATGATATTTGTCACATACCCCGAATATAACAGGTGTAGCCGAATACTGACAAACCGTTAACCAACAGTGAAGTTCAAGAAATAGAGTTAAGAAAATATTTACTTAATTAAAAGTAACACAGTAGAATTACATAATAATAATGAGGCTATATACAGGGGGCATCGGTACCGAGTAAATGTGCGGGGGTACAGGTTAGTCGGGGTAATTTGTACATGTAGGTAAGGGTAAAGTGACTATGCAAAGATGATAAACAGCGAGTAGCAGCAGTGTAAAAAGAAAACGGGGGTCAATGTAAATAGTCTGGGTGGCCATTTGATTAACTGTTCAGCAGTCTTATGGCTTGTGGGTACAACCTGTTAAGGAGCCTTTTGGACCTAGACATGGCGCTCCAGTACCGCTTGCCATAATGTAGCAGAGAGAACAGTCTATGACTTGGGTGACTGGAGTCTTTGACAATTTTTTGGGCCTTCCTCTGACACCGCCTAGTATATAGGTCCTGGATGGTAGGAAGCTTGGCCCCAGTGATGTATTGGGCTGCATGCACTACCCACTGTAGCACCTTACAGTCAGATACCAGGCAGTTGTCATACCAGGCAGTGATGCAACCGGTCAAGTTGCTCTCGATGGTGCCGCTGTAGAACTTTTTGAGGATCTGGGGACACGTGCTAAATTGTTTCAGCCTTCTGAGGGGGAAAAGGTATTATCGTGCCCTCTTCACGACTGTCTTGGTGTGTTTGGACCATGATAGTTGGGCTCCCGAGTAGCGCAGTGGTCTAAGGCACTGCATCTCAGTGCAAGAGGCGTCACTGCAGTCCCTGGTTCAAATCAAGGCTCCATCACATCTGGCTTTGATTGTCCCATAGGGCGGCAGACAATTGGGCCAGCGTTAGCCAGGTTTGGACGGGGTAGGCCGTCATTGTAAATAAGAATTTACCTTTAAATAAATAAAGGTAATATGAAAAAATGGTTTGTAGGTGATGTGGACACCAAGGAACTTGAAACTCTCGACCCGCTCCACTTCAGCCCCGTTGATGTAAATGGGGGCTGTTCAGCCCTCCTGTTCCTGTAGTCCACGATCAGCTCACTTTGAGGGAGAGGTTGTTGGCCTGGCACCACACTGACATGTCTTTGACCTCCTCCCTATAGGCTGTCTCATCGTTGTCGGTGATCAGACTATCTCAATCTACCACTGTTGTGTCATCAGCAAACTTAATGATGGTGTTGGAGTCGTGCTTGGCCACCCAGTTGTGGGTGAACAGGGAGTACAGGTTCCCCCAATGAGGGGATCCGGTGTTGAGGATCAGCGTGGCAGATGTGTTGTTGCCTACCCTTACCACCTGGGGGTGGCCCGTCAGGAAGTCCAGGATCTAGTTGCAGAGGGAGGGTCCTTAGCTTATTGATGAGCTTTGTGGGCACTATGCTGAGCTGTAGTCAATTAACAGCATTCTCACATTCCTTCTGTCCAGGTGAGAAAGGTCAGTATGGAGAGTGATTGAGATAGCATTTTCTGTGGATCTGTTTGGGGGTATACACATTGGAGTGTGTCTAGGGTTTCTGGGATGATGGTGTTGATGTCAGCCATGACCTGGCTTTCATAGCACTTCATGGCTACCGATGTGAGTTCTACGGTTGGTAGTCATTTAGGCAGGTTACCTTCGCCTTCTTGGGCACAGAGACTATGGTGGTCTGCTTGAAAAATGGAGGTATTACAGACTTCCTGACTCAGTCAGGGAGAGGTTGAAAATGTCAGTGAAGACCAACACACAGTTGGTCCGTGCATGTTCTGAGTACACGCCCTGGTAATCCGTCTGGCCCTGCAGCCTTGTGAATTTTGACCTGTTTAAAGGTCTTGCTCTTATCAGCTACGGAGAGTGTGATCACACAGTCATCCAGAACAAGCTGGTGCTCTCACGCATGCTTCAGTGTTGCTTGCCTCGAAGCGAGCATAAAAGGCATTTAGCTCATCTAGTAGGCTCGCGTCACTGGGAAGCTTGTGTCTGGGTTTCCCTTTATAGTCCATAATAGTTTGCAAGCCCTGCCACATCCAATGAACGTCAGAGCCGGTGTAGTAGGATTCCATCTTAGTCCTGTATTGATGCTTTGCCTGTTTGATGGTTTGTCTGAGGGCATAGAGGGATTTCTTATAAGCTTCCAAATTAGTGTCCTTCTCCTTGAAAGCGGCAGCTCTAGCCTTTAGCTCGGTAAGGATGTTGCATGTAATCCATGGCTTCTGGTTTGGATATGTACGTTCGGTGTGGATATGTATGTTCGGTGTGGGGACAATGTCCTCAATGCACTAATTGATGAAGCCGATGACTGAGCTACCTTTGTTAAAGTATTATTGTAGTAATTCCATCTTTCAGCACTATTTGTTTTGTGTACAGCATAACCATCAATGCACTAACAGAACAAAAAAATGTTAATACAGTATTTGCAAAGTTTTACATGTCACTATGAATTATTCTTGAACATATTACTGACGTGACTGTTCAAAGAAGCCAAAAGCCCTCATTTTCCACACTCATTTTAAGTTTTGGCACAGTGGCAAAGTCATTTTGCCAACCCAGAAACCCTTAAAATGCATTTACTCATTACTCTACTCTCTGGTTTGAGGAGTTCACTGAATTTAATTGCGGTTTTATAGGATAATACGGGATAAAGAGCCTTTTAAGGGCCAGTCATTCCTTTTTGTCTCCCAGGAAAGCTTCTCTCTCCAAAGTGTGGCCAACCTGTCTCTGGCGGCAGACAAATGGCAGCTTCTAGTGGGCTTATTTGGGTTTAATGTGGCATAATGAGGTTAGGTAATTGGGTTTAGGTCAGGTTGTAAAACAGGTTGAGCAGAGACAGGGATGTGAAGACCATGTAAATGAGTGCAGTGCTAGATCGCTGGATGAAGCTAACAGTAACAGTGTGCTGCTGGGATCCAAGTAGCCACTGACACTCCCCAGACCTGTCCAGTATGGATTCAGTTAGTCCTATCTTATAGTTTAGCAAGAAGAAGATGAACAGAGTTCTGTTGCCATTATTCATTAATTGTGGAATTTCATGAAGATGAAACTACTTTTATGTCATTGGAAAATTGGCATCTCAAGTCTCAACAGTTATATACTGTATGGTATTACTGTACGGTATATGGTACTCATTTCTGTCATGCACGCACATCTGGAAGAGCTTGCAACCTCCCTCCCTGTAAATATCAAATCATGTATTATATATTGTTTAGGACTAGGGGAAGTTAATGAACACATTAAAAAGCGACATCCCCTCAGCAATTTGAAGCCAATTGTTCAAATGTGTTACAAGGCATGACTAATTTTTCTCCTTATTACCTTTGTGCGGGGTTAAGATGAGAGGATGTCGACATTCGATATTCTCACACTAATTAAGGCCACAGCTCCCCTGGGTGGAGAACAAGGGCCTGGCTCATTCTCTCCTTTTACACTCCTCTCATTCTCTCCTTCCCTACCTCCCCTTGATTTTCTCTCATTCTCTCCTTCCCTACCTCCCCTTGATTTTCTCTCATTCTCTCCTTCCCTACCTCCCCTTGATTTTCTCTCATCCTCTCCTTCCCTACCTCCCCTTGATTTTCTCTCATTCTCTCCTTCCCTACCTCCCCTTGATTTTCTCTCATCCTATCCTTCCCTCCCTCCCCCTTGTTTTCTCTCCTTCCTTCCTTCCTTCCTTCCTTCCTTCCTTCCTTCCTTCCTTCCTTCCTTCCTTCCTTCCTTCCTTCCTTCCTTCCTTCCTTCCTTCCTTCCCACCAACCGTGATCTTCTCATTCTCTCCTTCCCTCCCTCCCCCTGATCTTCTCTCCTTCTCTCACTCTCCTTCCCTCCCTCCCTCTGATCTTCTCTCCTTCTCTCATTCGCTCCCCCTGATTTTCTCTCATTCTCTCCTTCCCTCCCTCCCTCTGATCTTCTCTCATTCTCTCATTCGCTCGCACTGATTTTCTCTCATTCTCTCCTTCCGTCCCTCTCCCTGATCTTCCTCATTCTCTCCTTCCTTCCCTCCCTCCCTCCCTCTGATCTTATCTCTTCTCCACAGTGCCAGACCAACGGAGGCTTGGGAGCCTAGTTGAGGCTTAATTTGAAACACACTTTTGGAATCTGCATGCCCCTCTCCAGAAGAACTGTAGAATCAAACTTCAACCTTTGAGGTTGTCATGACAAGAAGATAATAAATGTTTTCACATAATGATTAGCCTGACTTTTGCTTTCTAATTAAGTATTGGAACTTGTAGATGAGCATGAATGGATTCATTTGAATGGTATAATGAATGTTCTGAGGTTTTGGTAACCTAATATATCGGAACAGAATATTGTGGTGTTGTAGGTAGTGTTGGCACTTCTGTCAAAATACCATATTAGTCTGTTATAGGTAATTACTTACATGTTTGTTAATGTGTGAGACTATGTATGGACAGTAACTCTGACAAGATATAGATATGGGTGAAATTAAGTGTGCAACAACATCAAAAACCTCAGTTACATGGAACTGGATATAGCCCTAGTAAGTTCTGTCTGAACTGGTCTCTATGGTTTTAGAATCAGATAGTCTAGCTATATTGGATTGGCTGGGGCTCTAGCATTAACAGGAAACCACTAGAGGAGAACTAATATGAAGCCTTTTTAGTCATGGTGTTCACCTGGTTTCACCTTTTTAATGGGCATTTGACCCAACATCTGTTGTTGAACTTTTTGTCTTTATTGTGTCTGCTATGTAACATGCTGTTTATTGGCTGTTTGAAGTTAAGAGCAAGTGAGATCACCTGGGATGATACCATAAGTAGCTTGTGTGTTTGTTTACTTGAGAATCCGAGTTGTTTATTCTTAGACAATATCATGTGACCTCATCGGCTTCCTCATCAAAGGGCTAAAGGTCGGATAGGAGGCGTCATCAGGACAGGTGTCAGGAAAAGTCTGACAGGCGGACAGGATTTTGTGTCACGCAGAGTAAAACTATCAACACTTAACGAGATAGAGGGAACACAAACTGTTAGTGGCCTAATGCGCAAGTAACCTACAACCTAATTGACATGCTAAGCCAGTTATAGTCACGGTGGCTGTTACCTGGCTAATGTTGGAATCTCTAAGAATTGGGTGACTGCCTGGCTTATACTTTCTAAGGTATTTTTGCTCTCTAAGCTTTGATCTGAGATAACATGAGGACGAAGAGACTGAAGTAAGAGGTGTTGGTGTTATTGGAGCATGGCACTGGTGGGTACTGGGTACTGAGTACTGGGTACTGAGTTCTGGGTACTCTGTACACAGACATACAGTAGCCATCTTCTTCCTATTGTCCTGTTTTTCTCTCTGCTGCCCCACACAGCTGAGGGCCTGTGAGTCACTTCCACACACCGTTTAAGGGGAAGGAGGCAAATAAACAGTATCTCTCTCTCTCTCTCTCTCTTGCTCTCTCTGTCAGAACCCGATACGAACCCGGGTCTCCGGAGTGAGAGTCACTAAACCAACTGAGCCACGAATAGTCAGCAGAACCCAGAAGATGAGGCAGACACAGCAGTACTTGAGACGGTGTATTTAATGAAGTAAAAAGTGAAGTTCTTCAGGAAAACATGTAACTCCACAACCTCAAAAGGAATTCCACAAGAACAAAGGTAATCCTCCAAGACAAAAAGGTAAATCCACAAGGTGGAAGGTATAGCACAAAAAGCCTCAAAAGATACTCAAAAACAAACAAACAAGAACAAAAAACAGAATTCCACAAGAGAGTCCACCGGGATCAACAAGAGTTCACAGAGTACTAGGGCTGGGTGCTAACATACAAACACAGAGCAAAGAACTGAGTAAAACAAAGGGTTTAAATACAATCAGGGGAAACGAGGCACAGGTGCAAATAATAATGGGGATCAAGGGAAAACAAAAGGTCAAAAGGCACAATGGGGGCATCTAGTGACCAAAAACCGGAACAACCCTGGCCAAATCCTGACACTCTCTCGCTCTCTCTCGTTCTCTCTCACTCTCTCTCGCTCTCTCTCACTCTCTCTCGCTCTCTCTCGCTCTCTCTTTCTCAGAGTTTAGGTTCTCAAAGAAAACCAAACGACGGGTGCTTCTCTCGTTTTGCCCCATTAGACTGAAAACTGTTACCCTTACCCGGAGAGATCTCTGTACATTACTTGCAAAGTCAAATAAATAGATCCAGGGTGCAGGTTTACGTGTGTGTTCGTGTGAATGCATGTAAAGCCTGTGCGCCTGTCATCTTCAATCTCTATTCTCTGTCCCTGATCAGGCCTCCCGCTCTCTCTTTCTTCTCCTGTGTGTGTCTGTGTGTGTGATTGTGTGTTTGTCAGGGCTGGACCCTGAGAAACACTTCAGGAAACCTCTGGCTGACATGGAACCCTTTCTAACTCAGGTCAGAGCGTTACATCACCAGGCAGGACCTGCCTTTGTTGTACACTTCTGTCACCCTGAATGAAGTCACTAAAGACTGACCTCATTCAATCTTTGACTGCTTACTTAGCATCATTGATTTTGATCTAATGACTAAATATGACCAACAGTAATGTTTGGGCTAGTGTTTCAAAGATACATTATTTGATTTAGAGTAAAGTGATTGCTTTTAGGATGGACCTTAAAATGATATGATCATAAACATGAATTGTTTTGTTTTTGTTGGACAGCTCTCTCAAGTATGGAGAAGAGACGGATACGAGACATTTACTCTTGACTTTCCTCTGTTCAAGAGGAGACTTGTGAAGTAAGTCCAGCATTGAATGTTGTAGGCCTATCTTTCTTGAAATTAATGTACACATTTCTTGCGTCAGACAAGATATGCTGTTTAATGAAATATATAAAAGTTTGTACATTTGTCTGCAGTGATGCTATGGAGACAGTGATCCCCTCTGCAGACACATTCGCTCCAGTTGGCTACCTGCACTTCAGCAAGATGCACACAGAGGACAAGGAGAATTGAAGTCTTGCTTTTGCAGAGTTAGGCAATTTTTGTGCCAGAGTTAAGCTATATTTATGTCAGTGTTTAGTGGTTTCAGTTCAAGTTGTTAATGCAATTCAATGATTTACTTTATAATATTAAGGATATTAACATAATAAATCACACTTGCGCACCATGACACAGAAGTCATCGGAACAAATAGTCCCCATATCCCCTGATAGTTAGTTTCTTGATGCGTGATAGGGTTTGCTTATAGAAAAAAAAGGAATGGAAAGCATTGTGGGGCAAGGGCGAGACAACACTCTAGACGGTCTCGCTTTCTCCCTCTCTTCCTTTCTCCATCCTTCTCTCGTCCAGCCCAACACGGCCTACTTTGATGTTTGCAATATTCACTCACTACTACCTGAAACTCGGCCTGGCTTGATTTATTTATTTATCCATTATTTTACCAGGCAAGTTGACTGAGAACACGTTCTCATTTGCAGCAACAACCTGGGGAATAGTTACAGGGGATAGGAGGGGGAAGAATGAGCCAATTGTAAACTGGGGATGATTAGGTGACCGTGATGGTTTGAGGGCCAGATTGGGAATTTAGCCAGGACACCAGGGTTAACACCCCTGCTCTTACGATAAGTGTCATGGGATCTTTAATGATCTCAGAGAGTCAGGACACCCGTTTATCGTCCCATCTAAAAGACAGCACCCTACACAGGGTAGTATCCCCAATCACTGCCCTGGGATATTGGGATATTTCTTTAGACCAGAGGAAAGAGTGCCTCCTACTGGCCATCCAACACCACTTCCAGCAGCATCTGGTCTCCCCTCCAGGACCAACCCTGCTTAGCTTCAGAAGTAAGCCAGCAGTGGTATGCAGGGTTAATAAACATGTCTGCTCAAATTAAGGCACTTAGGATTCAGGTAGTTAGATAAGCGGACGGGGTGGGGGGATGGAAGTTGTTGGGGGTGTGGGGTGGCGATTGGTGTGATAAGAAGGAGGTGAAGGAGGGGAGATCTGTAGGAAGAGGGAGGAAGCCCTGCTTCTAGGGTGACCACATTTAAAATACCCAAATACGGGACAACAGGATGATTTTGCAGGACTTTCGCAGGACCGTGTAGCCTACATGAATACAAAATGTTAGCTTTCACGTTTTACCAGAGAAACGTCCAAACTGCATCTGCATGCCAATCATTTGATCTCAATCTGTTTCATGGGAATATACAGTACAAGTCAAAAGTTTGGACTCACCTACTCATTCAAGGGTTTTTCTTTATTTTTACTATTTTCTACATTGCAGAATAATTGTGAAGACATCAACACTATGAAATAACACATATGGAATCATGAAGTAACCAAAAAAGTGTAAAACAAATCAAAATATATTTTATATTGTAGATTCTTCAAAGTAGCCACCCTTTGCCTTGATGACAGCTTTGCACAATCGTGTCATTCTCTCAACCAGCTTCATGAGGTAGTCACTTGAAATGCATTTCAGTTAACAGGTGTGCCTAATGTGTTAGAGCCAATCAATTGTGTTGTGACAAGGCAGGGGTGGTATACAGAAGAACCCTATTTGGTAAAAGATCATGTCCATATTATTTGGTTACTACATGACCCCATATGTGTTATTTCATAGTTTTGATGTCTTCACTAATATTCTACAATGTAGAAAATAGTAAAAAATAAAGAAAAACCCTTGAATGAGTAGGTGTGTTCAAAATGTTCGAGTGGTACTATACATTTAGATCTTCTTCAAATACTTTTCTTGAGCAAATTAGAGTAGATGGTGTTAACAAACTAATGCCTTCCTGTATTTTGTTTAAATCCAAACAAATTCTGACTAGTTGCGCGCGCTATTGAGTTTTGGCCGCTGAGATTTTCCTTTTTGCCTATTCAGCTAACCACCCTAAGATCTCATAAGAAATGACTATGGTGGTATTTTTGGTTTAACAGTAAGGTTATATTATTCTATTATATTTGGTTATGTTATGTAGAATAATAATTAGTCATTATGTGATCTTCCAAGACATTGATTGAGCTTTGATCTTACTTTACTAATCGTGCACCTTTGTGAAGAAGTGGCGGAGCTTGCTCAGGCCGAACTCCATCCCTACTCCCACTGCATCGAATGAGCTAATTGAAGTACACATAGACTATACTCTTTTGCCTCGCGCAAAATTTGGTGATGCAGAAACGAGAGAGCACGTGGGTATTATATGAAAATCTGGGAACATTTGGCCAAGGAAAAATGTCTGGTTGGTCTCAGGAAATGTAAAACAGCGAAGTAGCAGGAAATATGTTGTTTGACGGAATGACACATCTTTCAGTTTAAAACGGCTATTTACCTACATTTGTAGCTCTTCGTCAGAATCACGCTCTTTGTAAGTATTTAGGCACCTCTCCTCTCCAAGATTAGCTGGAATTTTGCCTGAAAGGATTTGAGAAATGTGATTGGTTGAAGATAGGCTTATGACATTGGCCTAGGTCTCGTCTTGCACTGCGCAGAATATCACCAACAATTGGAGAAGGGTTTAACATCACCAGTACCACATCCTTATGAAATATAAATTTTCACACGTGCAACGTGACTGCAAGAAACAGATTGGAATGTCTGACTGAAATACGGAACCTATTTTTCTAAATTAGTGGTGTTTGAATATGTTGATGAAATGCGGGACATGATTGTTTGTTAGTGGGACAAAAAAAAAAAATGTGGGACTGTCCTGCACAATCCGGGACATGTGGTCACACTATCTGCTTCCTATCAACAAAGTGAGAGAAGAGAGATTATCTAGGACCCACAGTCAGAGCATCAAATTGACTCTTGCTCCTTCAGAGTGTATTGATGCACCTGTGTGTCAATCTCAGTGATACAATCCCCATCAAAATTCTTCAGTTTAAGGGAGAAAATGGGCTGCATCTCAATCCACCGCATCCGCCTAAGTCAGGCCGATATATTTCCTGAGCTTTCGGTAAGTATTCAGACCCCTTGATTTTTTCCACATTTTGTTACGTTACAGCCTTACTCTAAAATGGATTAAATAAAACATTTTCCTCATCAATCTACACAAAATACCCCATAATTACAAAGCAATTATTAATACATTTCCTTAGAAATTTAAGGAAATGTATTAAAAACAGAAATACCTTATTTACATAAGTATTCAGACCCTTTGCTATGTGTCTCGAAATTCAGCTCAGGTGCATCCTGTTTCCATTGATCATCCTAGAGATGTTTCTTCAACTTGATTGGAGTCCACCTGTGGTAAATTCAATTTCTTGGACATGATTTGGAAAGCCACACCCCTGTCTATATAAGGTCCCACAGTTGACAGTGCATGTCACCACCAATCATGTCTTTATGGAAGAGTGGCCAGATGGAAGCCCCTCCTCAGTAAAAGACAGCTCGCTTGGAGTTTGCCAAAAGGCACCTAAAGACTCTCAGACCATGAGAAACAAAATTCTCTGGCCTGAAGAAACCAGGATTTAACTATTTGGCCTGAATGCCAAGCGTCATGTCTGGAGGAAACCTGACTACGTTGAAGCATGCTGGGGGTAGCATCATTCTGTGGGAATGTTTTTCAGCGGCAGGGACTGGGAGACTAGTCAGGATCGAGGGAATGATAAACAGAGCAAAGTACTGAGAGATCCTTGAAGAAAACCTGCTCCAGAGTGTGTGTTGATTGGTGAGGGGAAAAATCTATTTAATCTGATTTAGAATAAGGCTGTAATGTAACAATATGTGGAAAATTGAAAGGGTCTGAATACTTTCTGAATGCACCGTATATCATAGATATAGGACAGACGCTTTGTCTTTTTTTTTTCCATTTATGAATGTGTTAATTCATGTGTTTCTATGGGCCCAACCAGTGAGACAACGTGAAGCTGAATAAAACAACAGGTCAGTTACTCTGCTGTTCATGGTGTCTGTAATAAAGAAAACCAGTAGATAATGGAGGATTAGAAATGGTTAGAGACACTGGGATAAGAGGAAGAAGAGAGTGAATAAAAGTGAAAGAGATCGTGTGTGTGTGTGTGTGTGTGTGTGTGTGTGTGTGTGTGTGTGTGTGTGTGTGTGTGTGTGTGTGTGTGTGTGTGTGTGTGTGTGTGTGTGTGTGTGTGTGTGTGTGTGTGTGTGTGTGTGTGTGTGTGTGTGTGTGTGTGTGTGTGTGTGTGTGTGTGTGTGTGTGAGAGAGAAAAGTGTTTTCAGAGTGTGGTCACAGTGGTGGGTTTATGCTTGTGTATCGGGGAGGTAGCCTGCTATGGACAGATACCATACCCTCCAACTCGGTGACCCTCCAGCTTTCTACCCCCATACACACACCCCTTCCACCCATACATGCTCACCCATCCCCACAGCCCCCCTAGGTTGCTGGGTGGGGGAGGAGTAGAGCAGGGAGATTCCCTGGGCCTGGGATCCAGGGGAGAGGAAAACCTGCCCTCATGCTGCAGTCCAAAGCTCTTTCCATCAGGGTGACAGATCGGCTCTGACACCAGCACTAGATGACTAGAGGAGACGTCACTCGGGTGTGTTGTGGGCAACACAGGGACGGCGGAATCACGGCCCTCCATCATTTGCCCCTCAGTTTTTCCTTTCCTGTGAAGGCAGCAACCGAGAGGGGCTCGAGTATAATTAATTTGATTATCATATGGCCAAATGCTGCTGACAGCAAGGGGGTGGGGAGTGAGAAGGAAGAGATGGGGTGGGCATTTGTTAAGGAAATGTGAAATATGTATTTAAATGTGTGACGCCCTGGTGGAATTTGACAGGTAATATGTACACCTTTGAGAATGCTATTTTTTTTAAAGCAGAGGGTAGGTTCTAAATAAACAGATGAATAAAACACTAGTGTGGTGAAATCCAAAGCATGTCAAAGCAAAGCTAGGAGTCAAGAAGAGTTGTGAGTGACAGCCAGTATGATTGAATTTACCGTATCAGAAAATACCACTGCCTGACACCCCTCCCTGCTTGGTGTAATTCATGAATATGTTTGCATGTTGCTTCATATTCATTCACCTTCATGGTATTTGTGTCTAGGCCCTTGTCAGAAAAGAGTGACATACATAGCCTAATCTGCGTAGTGGTGGCTTATTGAAAAATAAATTGCACTCCGTTTGGTTATTTTGTGCTGGTTGTTTGTGGTTTTGGGCTGGTTTTGGCTTCATGTATTCTGTTTTATTGCAGGGCGTGGATGCGAGCGCTTTGCCTCTGGGTAGTTGTCCTGGCTAGACAGCCTTTGACAAGATGCCTGAGGAGGCAGAACATGCTGATCAAGCTAAAGACATCCAGGAAGAATTTACATCAAATGGCGACCTTAGTTGTCATTGGGGCTGTGGTGAGGCTTTTGTGTGCGAGAGTGTACGTGTGTGTGTGTGCGCGTATGTGTGACGTGTGCCTGCATTGTATCTGTGTCATGTGGTCAGTGTCATGATTATAGCATTTTTTTGTGATAGTTTGACTAGAACTGTGATTCTAACAATATATTATGACTGTTCCGGAATTCCATGTTTTGTTACTGTCCATTTCTGAATGAATTATTACTTAGATGTTGTATACATGTGATTTCACTATTACAAAATACTCATCATATCAGAAAAGCAATAATTTCCCTTTCCAATTTGTAGGCCTCTATCAAACCTCGCCCTGGTCTGGTACCTGTTCCTCCAGACCTCCCCCGCCCTGCTTACCTAGAAGCTCCATGGGCTAACAGTGGATCTCAGGTATCACTGGGCATCCATAGTCGGACCACTACAGCATTCAATCTGCTGCAATATACAGTTCAGCCCAGCAAAAGAGCTGGGAAGTATACTGGCTGCAAACGAGTTTGTAACTCTGATTCTGCAAACTTGAGCATCACAAGTTCAAAACACGAGGCCACTTCCAAGAAACACGAGGCTACTTGAAAATTATTTCTCAGAGACTCTAGAAGTGATAAGTCACAAAGTAAATGTTTGCTTCTATCAAATATAAAAATGTAAAACTTTTACAATATCTGAGGGAAGAGACAGTTCAGAACCAATTTTACCAGGGGTGATATCAGGAATATAGAATATCAAAAGTGGTTGGTGCTTAGGAGTACTGGAGTGGCTGATGGCACTTTGTAGCCCCTTTTCAAGGTTTAGCCCAAAAAGCCAATAAAATAAAATAAAACAAATAAAAAAAGGGAAATTCCTTTGTTCCCAGGGCGCTTCTCTTGTTGTGTTAGCAAAATGCACATGAAAAGGCGTGGCAGGCAGGCCAGAGCAAAAACACCGCTTTTAATTCACAAACGCTCTTTTTAAGTTTGGGAAGGAAAGCGTGAAGGCGGCTCACGTTTCAGCTGCTTTGTCCATCACAGGGATGGGATAGCAAGCGCACCACACAAGGACAAGACACTTCAAATTAACCCAGAGTGGAGTGCATCCCACTCCTCTTCAAACACATGAAAACAAACTCCCTCTCACACACATACACACACTCATGTTGTGTGGGCTAGGGCGTTTTGCCCCGCAGAACTTTTTCTAAAAGAGCATCTTGTTTTTTCGAAAGAGAAAGATGAAAAGCATACTTAATGGTGATGGTGGTACGCGGCTGAATAGCCTTCACAGCGCACAGATGATATTAAAGGAGTTAATATTTAATGGAGAACTCTTTGTATGAAGGCGAAGTGTGTGAAGTACTCTGAGATGTCAGTGTTGGCAAAGGAAAAACAAACTTGATGCCCTATCACAGTATAAGGGGGAGAAAGGCCTTGCTTCAAGCCCTCCGTCTTCCCTTCCCAATGCTCTTTCAGCGAGCTGAGCTATGTAAAAAGCAAAGGCTGAAAAAATCATGACTCAGAACTACGGTAGAGTCAGGAATTATTGGATCCCTTGATAAAGATTAGCAAAAAATACTGTATAAAATAAATAATACAAATACTGAGCTGTATTGTATCATATATTTTAAAAATATGTATTATTTTCTACACATACAAATGCTCAGCGAAAGAGATTTTGTTTGGCAAGTAATTTTTAAAAATACACTGGTGAAAATGATTGAATCCCCTGTTTTCAATATCCCAGTATCCTCCCCTTGCGAGGATAATGAAACTGAGACTTTTCTATAATGTTTTATGACATTGGGAAACACTTTGGTAAGGATCTTATACCATTCCTCCATACAGAATCTTTCCAGATCCTTGACATCCTTTGTCTGCGCTTATGGGCCACCCTCTTCAAGTCAAACCATAGGTTTTCAATGAGGTTCAAGTTTGGAGACTTAAATGGCCATTTCAAATGTTGATTTTGTGGTCAATTAGCTGTTTCTTTGTGAATTTTGATGTGTGCTTGGGGTTATTGTCTTGCTGAAAGATCCACTCGCGGCCAAGAGTCAGCCTCCTGGCAGAGGCAAGCAGGTTTTTGACCAAAATGTCCTGGTACTTGGTAAAGTTCATGATGCAGTTGACCTTAACAAGTGAACTTGATCCACCACCATATTTTACAGTAGGATGAATCATTTTCTGCAAATGTATTGTTCTTTCGAAAGCCAAACCTACCACTGATGTTGTGTGGCCAAAGGCCCAGAGGTGGGACCAAGTCATTGTTTTACAAGTCACAAGTCTTACATGCTGACCAAGGGCTAAAATAGAAGTCATTCCTATTTCTGACGCAGATCGCGCTGCAAGTCCTGCCTCTCCCATCTCCTCATTGGTTTATAAAAGCAGGTACCCACTTGCCATCTCCTCATTGGTTATACCCACGTGGGTGATTGAAAGACGAACTGTTTTGCCGGTAGTCGTGGTAATACAATGAAAGTTTAGATGCGATCACCACATAAGTTCAACGATGAAAAACCCTGGAAGGAGGAGAGATGATTCGGAGACTAGAGACTAGAAACGATTCGGTTGCCCGTTTTATGTGTGGATTAATTGTCGGAGTAGAGGTCCTTGTGCATTTCAGGTAAAATAACAACTCAATGTTTATATCCCAGGACAAATTAGCTAGCACCAGCAAGCTAGCTATATAGGACAAATTAACATTAGCTAGCAAGTGCAAGCTAACTAGCTAAATTGACCTGTCCCTCAAATTAATGTAATTGGTTCAGAGTTTGTTTTGATATTTTAACATGCGTGTCGTGATCGCGTTTGGTGTGGGGTGACAAAATAAATGTATGCACGATAGCGCACGATAGCGCATGATGGCACACGCGCGCAGCCAGTTTGGGTTCCGTGTTAGCACTCAAGTCCCAAGTCAAGTCCCAAGTCAAGACAGGCAAGTCCGAGTTAAGTCTCAAGTCAAGACCGTCAAGTCTCAAATCCTAAACTTTGAGTTTTGAGTCCTAAACAAGTCATAATGTGCTCTTCACCAAATGTAATACCATTTCATATTTTTAACAAGAGTAATAGTATATTACATTTACGCAAATCTTGAATGCTTTTAAAAATATCTATACACTTTTTACTTTCCAAATAAATGTCATATTTCCATGGAAATACATGTGTAGCCATGAGAAAGACACATCCCCCCAATTGTGATCGACTATCGAGGATCACTATGGGTGCAATCAGGCGATGTAGGCTTGACCAGAATCGACCAACCTTAACACACACACACTCTGTGTGGTTACAGTAGGCTAACGTATGTCAATGGTTTTAGGAACAGCAGTAACATCAGGCAGGATTTAGGCTACCAACTGCCTGGCCAGTTGTAGCTCAGTCTTGGGTGCAATGATCACGGTCCCACACTGACTGACTGTGTGGAGGCTCATTGATTTAACGTTACGTTAGCCTACATGATACACCAGTAAAGTAATACAATATATAGCTGTAGCTTTATTAGCCACGACTCACCATTCTTTGGGCAGCTTCAAATGTCGAACAAAGTTAGAAATTGTTCCGCGTCCGTCTGTAATTTTCTTCCTGCATGTTTTGCAAGTTGCAATCTGTTTTTTGTTGATACAGCGTCTTTATATCCGAAAATAATAATTTGGGGTATCATCTTTCCAAGAGCTCCATCTGAATTCACCCGCCGACGTTCCTCTGCACTGCCACGCACAACATTTTCTCAGCTGGCACAATTTGATTGGATGCTGTCCGATTCAAACTGTAATCCATTAAATGAAGAGCTGATGCACTGCACACTTTTTTCATAGCATAATTTTTCATATTTGGGCTTGGGAGGGTATCAAGTCAGGTCGAGTCATAAGGCTCAAGTCCTAGTCAAGTCACGAGTCATTGGTGTTAAAAGCAAAGTTGACTCCTGGGTGGCGCAGTGGTTAAGGGTGCTGTACTGCAGTGCCAGCTGTGCCACCAGAGACTCTGGCTTCGCGCCCAGGCTCTGCTGCGACCGGGAGGTCCGTGGGGTGACGCACAATTGGCCTAGCGTCGTCCGGGTTAAGCTAGTAGGGAAATCCTTGTCTCATCGCACACCAGCGACTCCTGTGGCGGGCCGGGCGCAGTGCGTGCTAACCAAGGTTGCCAGGTGCACGGTGTTTCCTCCGACACATTGGTGCGGCTGGCTTCCGGGTTGGATGGCGCTGTGTTAAGAAGCTGGGTTGTGTATCGGAGGACGCATGACTTTCAACCTTCGTCTCTCCCGAGCCCGTACGGGAGTTGTAGCGATGAGACAAGATAGTAGCTACTACAACAATTGGACACCACGAAAATTGGGGAGAAAAAGGGGTAAAAATTCAACTAAAAAAAACTTTTAAAAAGTCAAAGTTGAGTTGCAATTTGTGACTAGAGTCCAAGTCATGTGACTCGACTCCACAAAGACCTCTATTTTCATGTCGTCTGACCATAGCACTGGTTCCAGTTCAAGTGCCAATGCCATTTAGAAACTCCAAGTGGTCAGGTGACATGAAAATAGAGCTCTTTGGCCACGTAATAGTGTAAGATAATTTTGTTTAAAAAATTAATATTTTTAAATATAGCACATTATTTCTATTATATATTTCTTACTGTCTTTTTTGCGCAAATTTATCACGTGATCCAATAATTCTGGACCCCATAGTATGTCAAGGTAAGTATAGTGGCAGCTGAAACATATTGTCGTGGTTCACCGGTATGTGAGGAACATGGAGGACTTCAACAAAGCCTACACCACCCACTTCGGCATCAACCCCCCTGCCAGTTTCCCTCTCTGTCTCCTATGCCATATTACTTACACACACCTGTCCTGCATTCTTAGATCAGTGCAGGTGAAGGACAGGGGATAAGGAGAAGAGATTACAGACTATTTAGCAACCTTCGACTGAGCCCTCGCCCAAAGAACAGAGACATCCCCCCCCCCCCCCCAATGTTTTGCAGGCATATCTTGTCACATATTCTCACAAAATCCTTCATTGTCAGTATACTGTTGATGAGTATACAGATCATATCATCGGGCTTTCCTCCTTCATGTCCTCTTCATCCCTCCCTCCACCTCTCCGGGGTGTGTGTCCAGGCACCTCTGCCTACTGGTCAGCTCCTCCAGATCGTCTGTCTGCTCCACGAACGCCCCCAGGAAGACCCAAAGGGAGGCACCTTCCACCACAGAGCCCCTTCACATCCAGAGCCTGTCCCGCTAGGTTCCCGCCAACATCGGGCCCTACAGCCAGGCCCTCAGGCAAAGAGACCCACAGGGGCGTGGAGAAGGCAGGGAGGGTGTTGGGATGGATGGCTGGGTGACTGGGTTGGAGATGTGGTTGTCTTTTAGATTCCAAGGGACTTAGTAGACACATGGACAGAAGGTAGTAGGGTGGTTGGGTTGGATATATATATGTGTGTGTGTCTTTTGTTTAGACTCGGGACTAACAAGAAGCAAGATGTGAGAGTGGGAGACTGATGGCTAAGTGGCTAGATTGTGTTTCTAGGGACTTACTAGGAGCATAGTGGTAAATAGAGTACTCCTAGTGAAAGACTGAGATGGATAAGAATGGTTGATCATTATGGGGATCGGTATAACTAGCTACAACTTTGTAGTTTGAGTCTGGCGAGGAACTAGAAACAAGGCCATCATAGCCTTTGAAATCTGACTAGGATACAAAGCTGTGTGAGTGTTTATCTGTCTGTACTTTTTTTAAGTTGGAGAATGTAGCCTTGTGTGTGTGTAAACGTGTGTTTGTGTATCTGCATCCGCATCCGCATTCGTGTGTGAAGTTTGGAGGATGGAAGGTATTTTCTTATTGTTTAAACACACAGACACAGCTCAATAGGAGAGAACACAGGAAGTGAGTGTACCCGTGGTTACATGGGCGGCTGGTACTGTGTGTTTACCCAGTCTGTACTGGGGATTACCTCTGTCAAGTTGCTGTCAACAAGGCAAGTGTTCATCTCATCTACACCGACCTTGATCCCCCCCATTCAAAAACTCAGATGAGTGAGAACACGTGTGTACGGATGGATGGATGAGATACACAACCGTTCAGTGTTGGGGATATCTTACCGATATTTCAATGATTCCGTATTCCCACAAATAAAAAAGAGACATCTGTGATGTAGTCAATGAATGAAATTATTTTTCTTTTCAAATATAGTCTCTTTTTGGGCATAGTTGTGGACAATTTCCAGTTTACAAATTATTATAATATGTTCTGGCCTCCACACTATCCACTCTGACAAAAAAAACGCCCCACGGCTGAATCTAGTTGCTTGCCCCTGCTGTAGACCCTTAGTTGCATATACATACATTTTGTCATTTCGCCTTTAAACAACAGAAGCATTTGTCTCTCTTAATGTGCTTATTCATGATTGTTTGCACTGAACTCTATAGAATGATCCCAAAGACAGTGCCTTGTCTCTCAGCGTGCTGACTACCTCCATGCTACACTGGTTCAATTAAAACAAAAATATATGAACAACATCTCTGTGTTTAGGGTGAGAATTTTACATATTGATACAATTAGTCCCTCACTGTGAGCATGCAGATGTGTTGCCCCACACGACTCACGTCTTAATGAGAATCTGCTGCCGCGGAGATTTCGAATGTTACCGTGTTGATGTAGCCTAGCGTCGGGGTCCCGGCACCAATATAGACAGACAAAGGAGAGGCAGTCTGAGACCAAACCAACCCCCCTCTCTCCCACTTTAGGAAATAATTAGTGATTAAAAGTGGAATCCTATTAAAGAAAGGGGGAGGAGGGGAAGGGGGTTGAATAGCTCAAATGCTTTATTCTGTGTTCTTAATTATTTCCTCAGTCTGGTTTCACACAATGGGACATTCTACACATTTAATTGTCAAAATATTGCATTGTCTTGCTTTATGGCAATACATTGATTGGTGAAGTCTATTGTTTGGGATTTGAGGCCTGTTGTTAAATCACTTTTTCATATGGCTGTTGAGACCCACAAAATAAAGCACTAAGCTGAAATGGCCAGTTTGAGGGACAGCACTAACAATGGCAGTCGGCTGAATATGGCAGAATGGAGAAGTGGCCAGAGTGAGGGACAGCACATCGCTCCTGACAGGTCTGCAACACTGGGCATGCTGGATCTGACTGAGACTGGGAATAGGACTGGTGGCAGACCAGAGGAAGGCTTGGCGTGGCATGTGATAGAAGTTGAACTTTAATGCTTTGTCTGTCTGTATGTCTACTCCACCTCTCGCTCCGTAATCTCAGACTAACTGTTGATGTTGTCTGGCAATCTGACAGATAACCTATCTGCCCTGATGATGTACAGAATACGTTAACCTTTATGATGTCGTCGACTCAGGCCCTTGGGGCGTGTTTTGGTTACCATCGTTAAGGTGAAATCAACCGGGACGCTTACAAAAAAGGGACAACAATTTAATTTGTGGTTTGTTTATGTGTTTCTTTGTTCTATCAGTTACACACTTGATTAGTTTCTGCTTGGAGGTCATGTTTAACATAATAATAGCAGTGATATGGGTAATAATGGTTTTCTACAGGGGTGACACATTTGATTGTGGTCACTGCTTTGCCTTAAGATACAAAACCAGAAATCAGAGTTCATCTTCCAACCAATTTGTTCTTGTTTTGGTATTTTGATGTTTATCTATGATTTAATGTGAATTCTCTCCAGACTCATGCTTTGTCTACATTATTTGCATAATTTAATTATCAAAAATGACCCTGTTCTATCACATCAATCACGGGTGGAAAAAATAGCACTTCCAGCTTTAACAAAAAATAAAATAAAATAGGTCAATGTTTTCAGCTTTGCAAGTCACCCATGCTATCTACAACAATAATAAACATTGTAATAAAAACTCATTTTACTGCATTTTCGCCCAGTTGTTGAATCAAGTCCCTCAATATCACTCAGATTCCACAACCACAACCACATTTTCCATTATCATAATAATAAGAACAAAATAGATATTCTGTAGCATCCAGGTCTTTGTAAAGAAAAAACTATTTGTACTCATAACAGATGATTAGGCTTGCGGGTTGCCAGACGTAGAAAATTGACCCTTCATTAACCAGCGTGCTGGTAAACAGCAGGAGTCCCAAATGGGTGATTTTATTCACACCTTTTTTAATGTAATGCTTCCC